>NW_013669753.1:4644-22175 GCF_000517525.1 Limulus polyphemus
AAGTACCTTAACACTTATGTTTATGTACCTTAGAACCTATGTTTATGTACCTTAGCACTTATGTTTAAATACCTTAGCACTTATGTTAAGTACCTTAACACTTATGTTTATGTACCTTAGAACCTATGTTTATGTACCTTAGCACTTATGTTTAAATACCTTAGCACTTATGTTAAGTACCTTAACACTTATGTTTATGTACCTTAGAACCTATGTTTATGTACCTTAGCACTTATGTTTAAGTACCTTAGCACTTATGTTAAGTATCTTAGCATCTATGTTTAAGTACCTTAGCACTTATGTTTAAGTACCTTAGCACTTATGTTTATGTACCTCAGCACTTATGTTTATGTCCCTTAGAACCTATGTTTATGTACCTCAGCACTTACGTTTATGTATCTCAGCACTTATGTTTATATATCTCAGCACTTATGTTTATGTATCTCAACACTTATGTTTATGTACCTTAGCACTTATGTTTATGTACCTTAGCACTTATGTTTATGTACCTTAGCACTTATATTTATGTGCCTTAGCACTTATGTTTATGTACCTTAGCACTTACGTTTGAGTTAACATGACATTCGAAACTTTCCAAGCTACAATAGATTAGCTCAAACATAACTACTTGTATTCACTATTACAATGTTAACACACGTGTTTTTGTAATTAGACAAAAACTGATACATCTGGTTATACTATTAAACTGTTATAACTACTAATTACTTATATTCAAAGCATTCTAACAAAAAAATTTCAACTCAGTTTTATGTTGTGTAAAGTACGTTTGTTGGAAAGAAAAATGACCTATCATTAATTAATTGTGTTTGTGTAATAAAACCAAATCATTATTAAAATTTTTCCTTTTTAATTCCATTAATAATCGTTATTAATTAATCGCCAGATTTCAAAATAATATTTTATATTCCGAATACGTAACTTGAGAAGACTAGGTAAAATTACACTAATAATAACAGATCATCGTATTAACAGATTATCATAATACCAGATTATCGTATTAACAGATTATCATAATACCAGATTATCGTATTAACAGATTATCATAATACCAGATCATCGTATTAACAGATTATCATAATACCAGATCATCGTATTAACATATTATCATAATACCAGATCATCGTATTAACATATTATCATAATACCAGATCATCGTATTAACATATTATCATAATACCAGATTATCGTATTAACAGATTATCATAATATCAGATCATCGTATTAACAGACCATCATAATACCAGATCATCGTATTAACAGATTATCATAATAACAGATCATCGTATTAACAGATTATCATAATATCAGATCATCGTATTAACAGACCATCATTCTGGTATTATGATGATCTGGTAATACGATGATCTGGTAATACGATGATCTGGTATTATGATAATCTGTTAATACGATTATCTGGTATTTTATCGTATCATTTTGCTATATAACAGTAATTATCAGTAAGTACTAACAATGAATTCTCAGAATAACACGATTTATTAATTAAAATGTTTTACAAATGAATTTAAGCTGTAAGAAACAAAGCTTGCCTTTGTTTAGTGGCTTAGTCTGACCAGTTAGTGTACTGGCTTGGAGGGAGACTGACGAGCTCCTTCCCAGACTATTGATAGCGTATATGACAAGTATAAATTGAGTCTCGGCAGGCAATGAAGAAATGAAGAAGAAAGGAGCGTCAGATGTAGAAATGTTGGTTATAAGACGTTCTTTTGTGTCGGTGTACACTTCGACCTGGAACTGCTGTGATAACCCTCCATCAAACCCTGGTGAGCAGCCTACACTTAAAGATCCTTTTGTTTTGTTAATGACTTTACAGTCATTAGGAGCTTCCGGAAGACCTTCAGAAAGAAAGGATATGAACTTCAAAGTGTGTGTCATTAATTTGTCTTCATTTCCTTTGCATATTTAAGACACTTTTATCTATCAAAGTAGTGATTTACATATTGATGAAAAATAAACCCAATACAACTTTAATAGAGCCAATTTTGGAAATACCTAATAAACGTACTTAAAAATATTTGAATGATACATTCATATGTTCTCAATACAACCGCCGTGAAACGGATCTCGTGTATTTCTTAGCAATTTCCTTAGTTTGAGACTACGTGGCTTTATTAAAAGTAAAATATAGATAAAAACCGTTATATTTAAAAATCGTTTCAATATTCTTCACGTTGCTTACTTGTCAAGTTGTGTCATTTAATGGTTACCTTGGTGATTGTCAACGTCATTGTTTTTGATCATTTTTAATCTTTGTTCTTTTTATAATGAGCAAGAAATGCACCTGTGGTTTGGTGTCTGTGAATCTGAGGGTCTATAGTTTCCGTCCCTTGCCACAAAATTACGTTCCTCACTTGGGGCCGTGTGTGTGTTATAAGAATGACAGTTAAATCCCACTATATGATTAGGGTAGTCTAATATTTGGCGCTGGACGGTTTTGTTTAGCTGCCTTTCTTCTAGCCTATCAGTTCATGATTAGAGATAATTAGCTAAGATATTCATTGTGCAAACTGGCACGAATATCCAAAACAAACGTTTCTGTTCTATAAGGAGATAAACAAGTATGATTGAAATGTATAAGATATTTTTTGAGTTTAAAATAGGCAAAAACAAATTTCACAACTGTTTTTGAAACTCACCTTTATAAATTGATAAATGAAAATTAACCTACACATACATATATTCTGTCTGCGTATTTTATTTCACAGTATTGTCCAGTATGTGTATATTTCTATTCTAAACGATGTTAATATCCTGATAATTTTCTGACTTTGTAACATGATATAAGAAAGTTAAATATCTTGACCTTACTGATAATAATTTGAAAAGTGTTTAATTCAGTGCTAAAAAAGGTAACAGAATAAAAGGTTATTGTAATGGTTTCACAGAATAACTGGATTGTTAATAGTTATATAGAATAATTCATTGTTCTTTTTAGAATAAGTTAGTGTTATAATGGTTACATAGAATAAGTGATTGTTGTATGGTTACATAGAATAAGTTAGTGTTATAATGGTTACATAGAATAAGTGATTGTTGTATGGTTACATTGAATCACTTGTTGTTATAATGGTTACATAGAATAAGTGATTGCTATGATGGTTACATAGAATAAGTTAGTGTTATAATGGTTACATAGAATAAGTGATTGTTGTATGGTTACATAGAATAAGTTAGTGTTATAATGGTTACATAGAATAAGTGATTGTTGTATGGTTACATTGAATCACTGGTTGTTATAATGGTTACATAGAATAAGTGATTGTTGTAATACTTACTTTGAATCCCTGATTGTTATAATGGTTGCATAGAATAAGTGATTGTTGTAATAGTTACTTTGAATCACTTGTTGTTATAATGGTTACATCTAATTACTGATTGATGTAATGGTTAGATGAGTGATTAGTTTATTATGTAGCTGTACAAGTAAATATGGTTTTTTGGGAGTTACCGTTTAACTTAATGGATACAAAATAGGATAGAAACATTCCACGATAAAGTCAGTGTTCCATGTAGGATAATATTGAAAACGTAATAAAATTTTCAAAATAAAGCATCGTATGCTATGACAGGGACTCGAGAATACATGGACTTTAATACGTTCGTGGAACTTTAAACATATATATCCTACCAAGCTTTCATTTCGTGTTTGACTTAGCAGGAAACTTTAATTAAACAAAAAAAAATACGTGATAATGACATGCAATTTCATCATTAAGTTAGCAACTTTAATGGTTTAAACTTTTGATGAACGTTCAAAAAGCGCGAAATAACCTATAAAAATGATTAAGTACGTTTTTAGAAGGAACTAATATCATAAAGTTAATATGACGGATCTTTTTTTTTAATCGTCAAATGGGAATGGATCAGTTTGAAAAATGAAGAAAGTTTAACAAAGTTTTAAGTCATTAGAACGTTAAACAAATCATCTCTATCGTTTTTCAACTCTGTGTAAAATTGAAACTACTCAGGTGTCATTTGTACCTCCAGGAAAGATTCTATATTTGCACGGGATTTTCTGTTGTCCTACGACATTTTTAGCCCAGCAAGAGAGGGTCCCAAAATCAGTAGGATCCAGAGGCGAGAAAGATATAACACCAGTCGTTTGATTTGTCGCAGCGGTCTTGACGGACTCAATACCCAAGGTGTTGTTAAGAATCCAATGGAATTCATGGGCCTCAGGCTCTGCATCCACTTCACATAAAATATTAACTTCTGAGCCATGTGCAACCGGAATAATGTGTACTTTAGGATCTTTACACACTGGGGGATCTGAAATATGATCATTTAAAGCAGGATATACTTAGGTGTGATATCAAATTATCAGAGAAGCTTTTCCTTATTAAAAATAACAGTTTCATTAACACCGTACCTAATTACCGGAGTTCACTCGTTAAAAATAGTACTGATAAGAGTAATTTTAGTTTACTTTCTCAGTATCTGAAGATTGTAAATATCAAGAAACAATCATTTTTTTTACGCTTTTAACTACTGAACAACTGGGTATTTAGCTTGTATAGTTCTACTAATAATTGTATTTGTTTTTACTACTTTTAACTTACTGAACAACTAGATATTTAGCTTGTATAGTTCTACTAATAATTGTATTTGTTTTTACACTTTTAACTACTGAACAACTGGGTATTTAGCTTGTATAGTTCTACTAATAATTGTATTTGTTTTTACACTTTTAACTACTGAACAACTAGGTATTTAGCTTGTATAGTTCTACTAATAATTGTATTTGTTTTTACGCTTTTAACTACTGAACAACTAGGTATTTAGCTTGTATAGTTCTACTAATAACTGTATTTGTTTTTACACTTTTAACTACTGAACAACTGTGTATTTAGCTTGTATAGTTCTACCTGATCTTGAACTTATCTGATGGATCCTATTTATCCTGAAATAAACAACTTCATCCACTAAACAAACATTAAACACAACAAGATTCACAGAATTGTTTTTTTTTCTACCAAACAAATATATTCAATCTAAGAATTTCTTAAAATAACCAATTCATTACCAACTAACTGCGCATTAGATTTTTAAAAATCTGGTTTCCCTGATGTTTCTAACTTAGGAAAAGCAAATGACATTCCGTGCATTCGCATAAATATGTGTCCAAATACATTTTTGTTAAGATGTAAAATATATTGTTATTGATACGTGTATTTACTTTATATTAAATGACTTCTAAAACCGCAAAACTCTACGGATATTTATTGTTATGCCGAACCGACTCTTCTCAAGGCGTTTTTTTTTCATCAACAGTTGAAGAACAAAGCTATCATGGTATGTAACATAATATTACTAGATGTCAGACTTTCTGAGGAAAACCCGTATTGTAAACTAAAGTCTTACATTAAAGTACATGAAGCTAACCCTAAAATGTCAAGATAAGAACATTAATGAATGTAAGAGACGTACATTGAACGAGAAGCATCTTCTCTTCACTCCAGCCTTCCCCTTCTTGATTTGTGGCAACACATTGGTACTGGCCCTTGTGGTAATGCTGGACGTCTTTTATAACAAGAGAGTAATTACTCACAATGATGCCACGTTTCAGATCAGAAGATATCGGGAAGCCACTAAAAAGCCACTGTACATCAACTTCAGTAGGATTGGCCTCCACAGAACAATCGATTTCAACTTCACTTCCTTCCACAAAACCATCTTCATTAAGTGGTGATAGAAGCGTCATTGTCACTTGGGGAGTATCTGCAGCAAAGACAGCATGGTGTTTCGTTAAAACATTACAACCGTAAGAAAGAAGATATAGAATACATTATACTAACAGCACATGTACATATTTTAAATAAAATTAAAATCATAACATCAAATTTTTATATGTACAATACATTTATTTGTATAAGGTTAAAAGAAACAAATGTTATACATGTTTCGGTGGACCTCCACCATCTTCAGGAGACCAAGAAGGACACACGAGGTTCGTCTATGTACTGGAGTAAATGTTCCTGTACAATTATCACATTTTACAGAGGCAACAACTGGATCTTGTTGTCCACCGAAACATGTAGAGCGTGTGTTTCCTTTTAACCTTATACAAATAAATTTATTGTGCACATGGAACATTGGTGTCATGATTTGTACTTTTTATTGAAAGACATAAACACAAACACACACATATATATATATTGATAAGTAAACTTGTGATTATGAAAATGTATTCTTATTTTTGTTTCAATCTATGTTTTTGACTACAATGACTTGTAACGTAAATTACACCAACACGAAGAAAATAACACCAAGTGTAAATCACATGTGAATGGTAGAGTGGCTGTGTGTAATGGTGTAAATCACATGTGAATGATAGAGTGGCTGTGTGTAATGGTGTAAATCACATGTGAATGGTAGAGTGGCTGTGTGTAATGGTGTAAATCACATGTGAATGATAGAGTTACTATGTGTAATGGTGTAAATCACATGTGAATGATAGAGTGACTGTGTGTAATGGTGTAAATCACATGTGAATAATAGAGTGACTGTGTGTAATTGTGTAACTCACATGTGTATGGTAGAGTGACTGTGTGTAATGGTGTAAATCACATGTGTATGGTAGAGTGACTGTGTGTAATGGTGTAACTCACATGTGTATGGTAGAGTGATTGTGTGTATATTGGTATAAGTCACATGAGAATGGTAGAGTGACTGTGTGTAATGGTGTAAATCATATGTGATGGTAGAGTGACTGTGTGTAATGGTGTAACTCACATGTGTATGGTAAAGTGATTGTGTGTATATTGGTATAAGTCACATGAGAATGGTAGAGTGACTGTGTGTAATGGTGTAAATCACATGTATATGGTAGAGTGACTGTGTGTAAATGGTGTAAATCACGTGTGAATGGTAGAGTGACTGTGTGTAATGGTGTAAATCATATGTGAATGGTAGAGTGACTGTGTATAATGGTGTAAATCATATGTGAATGGTAGAGTGACTGTGTGTAATGGTGTAAATCATATGTGAATGGTAGAGTGACTGTGTATAATGGTGTAAATCATATGTGAATGGTAGAGTGACTGTGTGTAATGGTGTAAATCATATGTGAATGGTAGAGTGTCTGTGTGTAATGGTGTAAATCGTATGTGAATGATAGAGTGACTGTGTGTAAATGGTGTAAATCATGTGTGAATGGTAGAGTGACTGTGTGTAAATGGTGTAAATCATGTGTGGATGATAGAGTGACTGTGTGTAATGGTGTAACTCACATGTGAATGATAGAGTGACTGTGTGTAAATGGTGTAAGTCACGTGTGAATGGTAGAGTGACTGTGTGTAATGGTGTAAATCATATGTGAATGGTAGAGTGACTGTGTGTGAATGGTAGAGTATAAAGTATTTTTTACTCCTGGATTATCTACAGAAATTAGTTTTTCCATTCTTACAGTAGACCAGGAGATCCCGGACATCTGTAATGGCACTTTCTGGTATGAGTAAATTGTCCGCTCTACAGGTCAGGTTTTTGCCATCATCTTCAACGCCAGGGATGAAGGAAACCTGGCTAACTGTATGATTTCCGTCCGGAGAAACAGCATCGGTCACAGCAAGAAGGCGCTCAGTTCCTTTCCACCAGGTTACTTGAGGTGCGGGTCGAGCTCCCCAGGTTTCACAAACCTGCTCCGTTTGTAGGTTTGCTGTTAGCGGTTTGCTGATTGAGGTGATTCTCACGTCTAGAGGCTTCACTAGGCAAGGACGAAAATTATGATAAGTTGGTTTGAGTAAAACTCTTCTGAGTACTAATCAAACTACATTAGCTTCAATACATTAGCTTATATTATGATTATTATTTTCTGTAATAACTTATTTACAATAGAGAACTCAGAAATATATTACTAGTTTAGAATTATATTTCATCTAGTTCAGTTTGAGTCATCGAGAATATAATATATAATATATAAGTTGTAGGTAACAATTTGAAAATTCAAGATTGAAAAGTCCGTATTGTGCAACGAAACGTAAAGGGCATTTTATTAATACTGCATTCTAATGAACATGATTAATTAACGTGCTCAACCTTTCGGTCAATAAACCGAATTGTTGACCGACCAACTTCTGCTTCCTCCTTTTAATAATTTCTTTGTAGTATTAACTTCCTCTAACTGGATTTAATTTTGTTGTTCGTATTTTACCGAAAACATTCATTATTTAATAATGTCTTAAGCATCATAAACTATTGTTTATTACGTATGAATTAATCATGTTCATTAGAATGCAGTGTTATTAAAATGCCCTTTACGTTTCGTTGCACATTATTTTACCTTAAGGATAATATTCAAACAATTGACATTTGTGTTATACCTGTTACTGTTATTATTACTGGTTTCATAAATTCTTGTAACACGACATTTATAATGACTATTATCATGATGAATGTTACTGAAAAACACTGGTATTAAAATCAAGACAATGTGATTAAAGGCTTAATAGAAAGGATATATACAAGTAAGGTACTATGTGCAGTATATATGTTTGTTTTTGCATGGAATTAAATCTCACAATACAAGTCTACGGTAACCGAGCTAGATATCGGAGCTGTGAGGTTGGTGTTAGTAGCTTTGCATGTAAGAGAAATAAGGAGGTCATCACGGCGGAGTTGATGAAGCACGAGCTCGTTCCTTGGGAAACCTTGTGGCGTGAGAGTGAAGTTGGCCTTGAGCAGGTTATCTCTGTTCCACCACGTTAAAGCCGGAGGAGGTTTTCCTGAAGAAAGTGGAAATGAAATTGTGGTTTTATTCATTTTCTCAGCCGTTAATTACATCGCCTCTGAGCATGAGTGATCGAAATATCTGGTGAATTATTTTTTTCCTTAAATACAAGTAAATGCATCTGAGCACTTGCTTCAATAGCTAAAGTAACCACGTAAAATCTCAACCATGTTAGAGAAGTGATTAAACATCGTACTTGAGATTTTCGGGCAAAACCCAAAATAACTAAGGATATATCATGTTAAGATGATGTAAACATTGAAACATATTTACTACACTTTTCATAGCTCATTTTATAATCATATAAACATGACAATATATAGATTGTAGTTTCATAACTCGTTGCATTATCATATAAATATTAAAATATATGTAGATTGCAATTTATTTGTTCTTATCATTATTAAATAAACATTCGAGTATATATGTTTATCAAAACTTTAACTGGTTACTTGAAATGTCTATTCAGCTGAACGCAGTAGGAATGTGATTGGAAACATTAAGACAACTTCCATGGATATTTGCACTTGTATAACATCGGGATTATGATGAGGAAAGAGACACAACATTACGTTTACATTTGAAAGGTGTTCTTAATTTGGTATTCTTGGGCCCTGTATAGATCATATTTTGCACTACAGAGGAGATTTTTTGATAATATTTTTACTTAGAATATTACAAGAAAACTCCCACAAATCTTGATTGCAGTAGAATCCTTATTACGCAGGTGTTTCAAATGTAAGTCCTCTGTGTTCCAAAAGTTGCATTGGCTTCATTTGTAGGTGTTTCTGACAAGAATTATGTGGATACTGAGTGTTTTTATCGGAAGTGTAAAGTTCATATAATTATCCTGTCAGAACAAAATATTTATTATTATTTTTTTTAGTTTCCTCTAAACAAATCCTAGGTGCTGAGGACTCTCTTGCAGCCAAGTTCTTAATTCCAGCCATAAACAGGCATCAAGTTTTTCTTTAATATTTTACAGAGATAAAAAGAAATTTGTTAGAAATATCCATCTTGTAATATATTAAAAAATGAAAAAAACCTGGACCTACTTGATTTTAACATAATAAAAATACCAGAAGACGACACGCTTAATAATCGGATATAAAAATATCATCAAAACTCACATGAGATATGCTTGGGTTTATGGCCGAAAATGCCACCAATAACAAACGTGCAAAAGTAGTGAAACAATAGATTCTAATATTTATATGTAAGAACGTAAGATCACAATATTGGGTTAGCTATGCTAATTACTGGACTTTTTAAAAGTTTTTATCCATATGTAGTAGCGTGCTCAAATTGGAAGTTAATATTAATGACTATAATAATTGATAAAATATAATAAGAGAAAACAAAGCAGAAATGGTACAAAAACAACACTGAGACGGTCAAAGGTCACAACAGTATTTTGATAGTGCGAAACGTTGCTCTAAAATTAATCAGACAATCCTCTAAGTAGCAGTTCGATGGGTTAAAAGTTATATCCAACAACTCTTGACCGTCATCACTGACCACGCGTGCTATTTTTCAGTGACACTGTATAGTATTTAACCATTTGGTTAGAACAGTGATTTGTGAACTCAAGTTTAACATTTAATTATTTCTTCTTCCTGAATAACCTACAAACTATTTAACCGTTTGGTTAGTACAGTGATTTCTGAACTCAGTTTGACACTTGATTATTTTTTGTTCCTCAATAACCTATAAAACAATTTAACCATTTGGTTAGTACAGTGATTTCTGAACTCAGTTTGACACTTGATTATTTTTTGTTCCTCAATAACCTATAAAACAATTTAACCATTTGGTTAGTACAGTGATTTCTGAACTCAGTTTTGACACTTGATTATTTTTTTGTTCCTCAGTAACCTATACTATACTAACCATTTGGTTAGTACAGTGATTTCTGAACTCAGTTTTGACACTTAATTATTTTTTTGTTCCTCAGTAACCTATACTATACTAACCATTTGGTTAGTACAGTGATTTCTGAACTCAGTTTTGACACTTAATTATTTTTTTGTTCCTCAGTAACCTATACTATACTAACCATTTGGTTAGTACAGCGATTTGTGAACTCAGTTTTGACACTTAATTATTTTTTTGTTCCTCAGTAACCTATACTATACTAACCATTTGGTTAGTACAGCGATTTGTGAACTCAAGTTTAACATCTAATTATTTCATGGGCCTGAATAACCTAAAAGCCGAAGCTTTCTGGTATAAATGCATCAAACTAGCCTATGTCACCACCAGATGGCGTAATACCATTAAATCCTCGCTACTATGTCTTCGCTGTTTTTGAAGTTGTTTATCCTAAGTTACCGCAGTTTTGAAGTTTCATATCAAAATTTTTTTCTCCAGTTTTTTGTTTTTGTTTTAAATAAATATGTTTCGGAATTCATGTAGAAATTGAAAGAAATAGTCATGAACCAGTTTTTAGAAATTGACGTCAATACGTAGCTTGAAAACTCGGCAATTTTATGAATGTGTTCAGACTCACAGAATTCTTATAAATCTTACCTGTTTATTACATTATGTTAAGTTTCTGTTGTTATCTACCACACCTTAAATGTGTTACCTCTCTAGCTTTTAACAGCCTAAGTTATACCCGGATTATTATTGGCCTTGACTTTATAAATTTATTGACCAGAGTTGAGAAGATAGAGCCGCCTTTATTGTTATTGTTTTTTCTGATTTTAATTGCCACAACTAGAAGAGGTATTGTTACTTACGGCGTTAAGCGACGTTAGCGATCATCGTGAACAGATACGACTCGCTGACAGTTTCGTGTTTCAAAATTAATCATGCAAACATTTAACTGCTCACTTTGTATGTAATCTGTAACCGTGTTCGTGTTACAAGTAGGATATTTTGATATTTAATTTCTGTTTTTTGTTTTAATTGTACAAATTTCATGTTTAACCTTGGCGTCCATGAAGGTCATTTCTGTCTGCAGTCTAGCAACCTTTAAAGGTAATTGTGCAAATGTTATGTTTTATTGCGGGGTTTAGTTTTAATGAACTTATTTAGCACATGCATCTATGCATTGATGCAACATAACTTTAAGAATGGCTCTAGAATTTTTATTTCATTATGTTAATAAAGTCTGGAGAAGGCTTGAATGGGTAATGAAAGAAACTTTGTTACGACCAACAAACGTACAAGGTATCGATAAGACTATGTCATAATTGTACGTTTCGATAAGACTATGTCATAATCGGGTACCAAATATTGTCTCCAAATTTTATTTCCTATATGTGGGTTCGTCTTCATCAAATTTTACAACTGTATTATGTTGTTCAATACAATTGCATACATATTTTATTCTGTTAAGTACATTTCGGTAAAGCTTTGTGTCGACAACCCTACCAGAATCTCACTTTATCCTTTACACGTTGGTTGGGAATGCAACGTTTAGGTTATAGCATAGATGGTAAGCTTTCCAGTGAAGACTCGTTATTTTTGTTTGTTTGTTTACGCATCTTAAAATATTGTTACGTCTCCATTCGTTAGTTGATTTTCCGTAACTTCGTTCCCACGAAACTTTAGCGACACAAGTCCTTTCTTAATAAAACTGGTTTATTCTTTCTGAATATAACTTTACCGATACACTTATTTTCAACAGTCGCTCTATAACAACGAACTTCAACAATACTTTCTGACTGCAGTTCAATTACTCACTACCTACACACATTATCCCGTCACGTTGTGAGCGTCCTATATATATATACCAGACTAACATATATCTAGTAAATGCTAGGGCATTCACGAAGGAACTGGATATTTCTAGAAAAATAATTAGCTTTCGACACACGTGTAATAAAAATACATTTGTGAACCATGTATTTTATAAATTTAACGTAAAAGGGTGAGAAAGTACCAAACACCAGCAATCTGAAATTATTTTTGTTTAAACAGATATTATTCTGACTCAAAAGCAATCAAAAGGTAAGAAACGAACGTATTGTTGCGTCAGCGAGATCACGTGACTAGTATCACGCCACCTAAGTAGATTAGGTTTGATAAATTATCTGGAATTAAGCAACATTCACACCAGAGTAACTGGCAGATTTGGTTATCAAACTAACTGTATATATAGGAAAAGTAGTTTCTTCGAATATTTTTTATTAGTTCTTGCAAAACAAGTGATTTTTTAAAAGAAGTATTTTAAATATAAAACTGAAAATGGAGACTTGCTACACAACATCAACAATCGTTAATAATATTATTAGTTTCTACGTGGCTTATTTGAAAATACAATACGTCCATTTGTATCCAATCGGTCAGTAACTTAGTCTACATTTCACAAACAAATCACTTAACAAGTTCTAAGATTGGAGAATGAAATATTGATTCTTCTTCAACTACAGTTATGGCTGTTAGCATTAAAAGTATAATATGTGTTAAACTAAACTATGCAGAAATAAATCAATAAGTTATTGGTTGTTAGCACCACAGGAGACTGTACAGCTATTTGGGCTGGACAGGTTGCAAACTTCATCAAAGGTTTACTGTTTCTCACACTGGCAGGTTTTCGTAGCCCAGTTTGTTCTAATAGCTCTTGTTCCCACACACACTGTCCTTTCATTGTATTGTCTGCATCCGTTTTCATCATGAATGACACAAACCCGTAACCTTTTGACTCGAGCGTTTGTGGATCTCTCACCACACGAGAGTCTGAAATTTCCCCAAACAGCGTGATATGATAAATTATCTGGAACTTAAGCAACATTCACACCAGAGTAACTAAAACCAAATCTACCAGTTACTCTGGTGTGAATGTTACTTAATTCCAGATAATTTATCAAACCAAATCCGCCAGTTACTCTGGTGTGAATGTTGCTTAAGTTCCAGATAATTTATCAAACCAAATCCACCAGTTACTCTGGTGTGAATGTTGCTTAAGTTCCAGATAATTTATCAAACCAAATCCACCAGTTGCTCTGGTGTGAATGTTGCTTAAGTTCCAGATATGTTAACAGGTCCCTGTAATACATAAGACACTCTACTAATGAAAAACTGGTTCTTTTCAGAAAACTTACCCCCATCTGCTTCGCAGATCAGTAACAACGAAGCGTCTTCATTGTAGGGGCCTATTAAATCTTTCAACCTTTGGCCGTATTTATCCAATATAATAGTTTCTCTGGGGGGAACTGAGAAAAGGTTTCAATTAAAGTCTTGCCAAAAATTTTATCTTAAAACGTTTAAGTGACAGAAATAGTTACATGGATACATGACAAAAGGAAGCGTACGCTCGTATTGACAAGCGGAATATGTATTTTACATACATATTATTATAAAGTCTGTTTAATTTAATCACTTCACTGTACAATGTAGAAAACATATAAAACACTCTAAATTAGTTATAATCAAATTTAGCCTAAAAATATAACTTATACTAAATTGGAATTTTTAGACACATTAAATTCAATTAATCAAAAAAATAATAATATCTGAATTTTAGATTAAAAAGAGAATTTATTTTATTTTACGTTTTTGTCTAAATAAAATAAAATTTGTCATGATGTGTTACATTTAACTTTCTTCACTGCTGTGGAATTAACAAAATTTCAATATTGTTACTAAATTCATCAATTGTGTCATAACTTTATTTTATTCATACGAAAAGTATTGCTTTGAAAAAGTGGGGATAGGGTTACTAAAATAAAAATAATTATAACAAACTTCTTGAAATACTGTAAGTTGTACTGAATATGAATGTTGTAACATTATTAGTAGTATACGTTTTAAAAACATATACTGCTTTAACCTATAGCTAGTTAAATACATATTAATGGTGTTAAAAGATGCTTGATGCTAAAGTTAGTCATTACTTTAGTTTTAAGCCTGTTAAATACATATTAATGGTGTTAAAAGATGCTTGATGCTAAAGTTAGTCATTACTTTAGTTTTAAGCCTAGTTAAATACATATTAATGGTGTTAAAAGATACTTGATGCTAAAGTTAGTCATTACTTTAGTTTTAAACTTGTTTAATTCAGATTAATGGTGTTAAAAGATGCCTAATGCTAAAGCTAGTCATTACTTTAGTTTTAAGCCTGGTAAGTACAGATTAATAGTATTAAAAGATGCGTGATGCTAGAGTTAGTCATGTGCTCGTCTATAGACATTTTGGCAATAAAAGTCAAATTTATTTTAGCCTTAAAAGTCCTACATCTAATATTGTATCGTTTTTCGCTCAATGGTAAATATGTGGGCTTATAACGATAAAAATTAGATTACGATAACTGCAGTGGGCAAAGCACAGACAGACATTTTTGTAGCGTTGCGTTTAACAAGGATCAAACAAGAAATGGGATTTGTTTAAAGACTTAAATTAAGATTAACCTCATTGAATAGATTATTAAATACAAGTAATAGTAAGACTTGTTCAAAGATTTAGACTAAGATTGACTTAGCTAGGTATATTAATAGATGTAAGGAACGGGAATAAGCGGGAGGTTTAAAAGCACTTGGTTTGTTTGTAATGAAGCACATAGCTACACTGTGGGCTATCTGTGCTCTGCCCACCACGGGTATCGAAACCCGGTTTCTAGCGTTGTAAGTTCGCAGACATACCGCTGTGCCACTAGGGAGCGTTTTAAAGCAGTTAAACTCGATTTAATTAAGATATTCCGATATGTTTACACGTAAACATAAACTCAATTTATTCCGTGCTATGCAATATTTAAAATGTTTATTAAATAAATGAACACCATGAATAATTGCTTTATGTGATGATAAATATTTGCATACAACTCATTCATATAATATTTTTATTAGTCTTGTATAATTCCGTTTTTTTTTAAAGATTTTTATTAACAAGGAAATTATTACTATTATTATTATTATGTTAATTTTCTTGGTTTTATCATTAGTTGAGTTTGATCACAACATCTTGAGTGCACTTAATATTTAATCTATTCTATGATGTTTATCTCTCAATTAGCTGGTACGTTTTGAGTTAACAACTCAACTATTGATTGTTATGTATTATTATTATTATTATTCGGAGCATGTAGCCCTAAGTATCTGACACAAAAAATGTTTTTTTTTATAAGAATAATATATATTCTTGTTTTCTAGCGTCCCCCCCCCCCTCCGGCGATTTAGCTGTATGCTTGGAGAGTTCGATTCCTGCGTTCTGTAGTTTTGTACTTTATATCATATTTGTTTTATTAGTTTCGTTTACAGATTTTACAGTAGGTTAGATTTGTTTTTAGAACAGGTACAACGTTTCGATCATTGATACAATCATTCTCAAGTACTTGTGTAATATAATATATATTTGTTTTGTATTGCCAGGAATATGATCTTCTTCCGATTTTATGTCAGTAACAAATAGCATTGACGAGTTGTTATTATTCTTAGTAAAGTACACACTGAGTAAAATATTGTTTAACTTCATTCTATGGATATAACAATAAAGTTTAGTTGTAGGCATAAAGAAGAAGATATATTACACCAACTACAACAAAGTGCTGTTGTTCAAGCGAGAAGCTACATAATTGGCCATCTGAGCTGTGTCGAACTCCAATTTTTGTTGTATAAGCCTTCGAGCTTACTGCTAAGCCACTTGGTAAAAGCTATAACAATGATTACAACAAATGAGCACAACAATTAAAAACAATGAAAGGATGACAAACTGTTAATAGGAAGACTAGTGTTTCATTGTGACGTAATAATAGGAAGACTAGTATTTCATTGTGACGTAATAATAGGAAGACCAGTGTTTCATTGTGACGTAATAATAGGAAGACTAGTATTTCATTGGGACGTAATAATAGGAAGACTAGCATTTCATTGTGACGTAATAATAGGAAGACCAGTGTTTCATTGTGACGTAATAATGGGAAAACTAGCATTTCATTGTGACGTAATAATAGGAAGACCAGTGTTTCATTGTGACGTAATAATAGGAAGACTAGTATTTCATTGTGACGTAATAATAGGAAGACTAGAATTTCATTGTGACGTAATAATAGGAAAACTAGCATTTCATTGTGACGTAATAATAGGAAGACCAGTGTTTCATTGTGACGTAATAATAGGAAGACTAGTATTTCATTGGGACGTAATAATAGGAAGACTAGCATTTCATTGTGATGTAATAATAGGAAGACCAGTGTTTCATTGTGACGTAATAATAGGAAGACTAGTATTTCATTGGGACGTAATAATAGGAAGACTAGCATTTCATTGTGACGTAATAATAGGAAGACCAGTGTTTCATTGTGACGTAATAAGAAGAATACTAGTATTTCATTGTGACGTAATAATAGGAAGACTAGTGTTTCATTGTGACGTAATAATAGAAAAACTAGTGTTTCATTGTGACTTACGAATACAAAGTCACCACTAGTGTGACTTTGTCACAGGTTATTGAAGCTGTCTACCACTTCGCTGCAAAAACACGTCAGAACTGAAAGGGGAGAACAAAAACAAGATTTTTGTTTTATCTCTGAGCTGAACAAATGTAATCTATATTTATATAATGAAAGCTTGAAAAGGTGTTTGTATCATTGATAACTACTCTTAACCAGCATTATCCAGAAAAAGTGCGAATTGGGGTTGTTTTATCCAAGTTTAGATGTGTTACATATTGGCACTTCGGTTTATCCATAGATGAGGTTGTTTTATCCAAGTTTAGATGTGTTACATATTGGCACTTCGGTTTATCCATAGATGGGGTTGTTTTATCCAAGTTTAGATGTGTTACATATTGGCACTTCGGTTTATCCATAGATGGGGTTGTTTTA
>NW_013669753.1:22945-27457 GCF_000517525.1 Limulus polyphemus
ACCAGCATTATCCAGAAAAAGTGCGAATTGGGGTTGTTTTATCCAAGTTTAGATGTGTTACATATTGGCACTTCGGTTTATCCATAGATGGGGTTGTTTTATCCAAGTTTAGATGTGTTACATATTGGCACTTCGGTTTATCCATACATGGGGTTGTTTTATCCAAGTTTAGATGTGTTACATATTGGCACTTCGGTTTATCCATACATGGGGTTGTTTTATCCAAGTTTAGATGTGTTACATATTGGCACTTCGGTTTATCCATAGATACTCCCTTACTTAGGATAGGGCATGGTTAGTGACTATATTTTGGGCTTCGGATGAGGTCCAAGGTTCACTCCACGATGTGCCGCTGAATATATTCGAGTAGTCACGTATCTTTCTATAACGTCATAACATACAACTACAGGGTGTTATAGCAAATTTCTTCAAAAGCGTGTCCTAGTGGGTAACATGTCAGACAGTGGGTACGTTATAAAAGTGACAGTAAGTTCCGTTATCTGATTAATAGTTGCCGGGTGGGGCTGACCCTCCTTTGGCCAACAATTCTAAATAGGGGATGAATAAACCGAAACTTGGGGTCTCTGTCTTAGCTATTTCATCTATGTGTCGCATAATGTGCCGCTTAGGCTGAAAATACCAAATATTTGTTATGTTTATTTTTCATACCTTAGGCTGTTATGCTAATTTAGTTTGCTACCCACTTGATGTCCAGTCTAACCTAACCTTATGTTATGTAGGCTTCAGGTCGTATCCATGTAGGCACGAGTATTTTTATGACGTCACAAGATACAACGTTACTTCCAAAACAATTTCTTTTAAAGTTGTTAGAGCAAATCTCTTTGAAAAGGTGCCCTAGTGGTTAGCACGCCGTACTGTGGATCCAAGGTTCAATGATTCGCATACTATTATGAAAAAATCCTGATCTACACTTCGTGGCTGTTGGTGCGTTATAAGAGTAACAATAATATCTAACTATTCGATTATAGCAGCGTAAGAGTTGGTGGTGGTTGCTATTAACTAGATACCTTTCCTCTATCAGTTCCAAGTTAGGGACGACTGAAAGAGATAACATTTCTGAGGCTTTGCGAGAATATACAAAACAAGCAGCTTCATGTACTAGATTTTTATCTAGTCAACGAAAAGAGTTGCTTATTTTATGATATTCAATTTTGTTTACATTAGTTTAGTTTTCTGTAATTATTTACAAGTTATAAGCGAACAGCATGAGGTGATGTATCATATTTTATGTTCTTAGGCTAAAATCCAGAGCCCCCAGTGGCACAGCGGCATGTCTGCGGACTTACAACGCTAGAAACCGGGTTTCGATACCCGTGGTGGGCAGAGCACAGATAGCCTATTGTGTAGCTTTGTGCTTAATTTCAAACAACAACAATAAAATCCAGAACTATGTTTTAACACATGATCAACTTGCTGATCAAATTCATCATGCATCTCTCATCAATTTATGTAGCATCTTAGTTCAGTCCTTGTTTTTTTCTTCCTACTAATAAGTAGCTCCTAGTGATATGATTGGTCTGATGTTCTGGAAAGTTCTGATAGAAATCAGATCGTAATGTTGTAAGGCTAGTTCTTAATCGGAATTCGTCTAACGTTGATGAGATTTATTGTGGTCAGTGGTGTAATCTTTCATTTCGTCCAGTAGCCAGCGAGTAGAAAGGAATCGAGAGAAGAGATAAATGTGTTTACTACTTTAATAATTCACGAGTCGTCCTCTTAACTGTCCATGAATTTGCCGTGTCAGTGTCTTATTTCGTTGTTCAGTTTGACTTAAATAAAGCTCTACTAAACAGATCTTATCGAGGCTCCTGTTATTGAGGACACACCTTATAATACTACATTAAATCCACATTCCAAACTCAAAATAATTAGTTCTACCTTTGTTACAGAATTCCTGGACATTGTTATGACATCTGAAACTCAGGATGTTGTTTATTATAGTCCACATTTTCCTGTGATGGCGTTTATTTTTGTTAAATAATTCTAATTCGTTTAAATAATCTTCAATACCACTGATAATTACACGCATCCTATCAACTCCAAACTTTAGTGTTTATGCTGGTCTATAAACACTTGTGTATTCAATGCCCTGAAACTTGAGGTTTCGTGACGATGAACCAGAGCCCTGTGAAATTATCTGTGTAGACATTGGAATAGTGCACTATCAAATATCAGTTCGAGGGATTGATCACGTGGTAAGCTGAGGCTACTTTCACTAGAACTTTAAGGTCAATATCTAAAGGCGTAAATGCAGCATTGAAACCATAATCCCTATGGAAACACGTTCTCCAATAATCCAACCACTCTGGTTGATTAAGCTATCTCCGAGGAAAGCAATGCATCGTTTGAAGCTCATACTTCAGTTTTCACTATTTCTGTTTACCAATTCAAGAATAACGAGATCAAGTGTGACCATTGACACTTACACTCGCTCTAATGATGTTCTTCACTAACAAACATATCTTTTCATTAATTGACCGTGATCGATAACTGTTTGAACTTTTGTCTCAGTCATTAGTTTTCCGCACTTTAAATCTGAAGGTCCATGGCTCGCATCCCACTGCTACAATGTCCCGATCTGCACTTTAGAGCCATGGGTGCGTGACAGTCAAATTCCACCATTGCATTAGTGTAACCCAAGAGACGGCGATTGGTGTTGTTTACCAGCTGCCTTTTTTTCTAGTATATAACTTCAACCTTATGCGCACGTGATCCACGTGTAGATACGTGTGAAAAGCGCAAACAGTCCACGTGTAAATAAATACGCTTGAATATCCAAAACTAACTAACAACTGCTTTAAGAGGCAACTGCTCTACACCTGTTTCACATCTATATATATATATAACTTACAGGGTTCTCAAGTTAGCTGAGATAAACAATCGCGTGTTTGTTTTGCAAAAAAAAAAATCAGAAGCTACGACTATAGGAAGGATTACCGATCCCAGGTATCAGGTAGACTGACTAGTATTCTAACACTGCTATTTTAAGTGTTTCTCTAAAAACCAAAATAGGACAAAGAACAAAACAAAACTAGTGCAACAGGTTTCATTTAGAAATGTAACTTAAACATTTTCGGGTATCAAATATCCAATTCTAGCTGTAGAATGTTCGTTTCAAACACCGTCATTCTTCAGTTATTCGAAATCATTAAGTACATTAATAATTCCATTTATTACTTTCTTCTCGAAAGGTTCTTAAAACCTACAATGACTTCAAAATGTAACGAAAGGAATATTCATCACTACCAAATATAGAGAATATTAAGTAATTCATTTCATGTTTTCCTTTGAATAGTTTTGAAACATAGTACAAACACTATTGATCACTAATTTTATCACACGAGCTGTTATGTTTCTTTATCAACTGAACAGCTTCGTCTTTATTTTTCACTTTAAACACTTCTCCGCTGCATATTGTATTTTTCTTCTCTACTGTCTATTAACTTAGTGTGTTTAGCCCTTTAAAATAAGATATTCAATGAAAAACCGAGGTTAAGGATTTCTTTGTAACTTATGGTAACGACATCTATTCTTTTGATTGACCGTTAAGGTAAGAAAAGTCCGTCGGTGGGTCAGTGGTAAGCTTAAAGAATTACAATTTTAAAATCCAGGGTTTGATTCCTTGTGGTGGAAAGAACGTATATAGAGCAGCCCCGCACTGAAAAAGCAACAACAACAACAAGTAAGAAAATAATAATATCGCTAAAATCTAGGGTTCGATTCCCTGTGGTGGACAGAGCGTAGTAGCTTTGCGATAAAACAACAACAACAAGTAAGAAAATAATAATATCGCTAAAATCCAGGGTTCGATTCCCCGTGGTGGACAGAGCGTGGTAGCTTTGCGATAAAACAACAACAACAAGTAAGAAAATAATAATATCGCTAAAATCCAGGGTTCGATTCCACCGTGGTGGACAGAGCGTGGTAGCTTTGCGGTAAAACAACACGTAAGAAAATAAAGAGAATAGTTAAATCATTATGAATGATATTAATAATATCTTGTTCCCATTCGCTGATATCAGCTGTATATTGCTTTGAATATGTTGCAATGTAATGAAACTGTAAGTGCAAAAACAATGAAGGCCTAAATATATTATTATTAGATTGCTTTACTTTTGTTAACTAAAAACGTCAGTACAACATAAGGTATATTACTTTACCTTGTGTTAGATAAAATGCTCTGTATAATGTAAGTTAGATTACTTTACCTTATGTTAGATAAAATACTCTGTATAATATAAGTTAGATTACTTTACCTTGTGTTAGATAAAATACTCTGTATAATGTAAGTTAAATTACTTTATCTTGTGTTAGATAAAATACTCTGTATAATGGAAGTTGGATTACTTTACCTTGTGTTAGATAGAATACTCTGTATAATGAAAGTTGGATTACTTTACCTTGTGTTAGATAAAATACTCTGTATAATGTAAGTTGGATTACTTTATCTTGTGTTAGATAGAATACTCTGTATAGTGTAAGTTGGATTCC
>NW_013669753.1:28300-32209 GCF_000517525.1 Limulus polyphemus
CTCTGTATAATGGAAGTTGGATTACTTTACCTTGTGTTAGATAAAATACTCTGTATAATGAAAGTTGGATTACTTTACCTTGTGTTAGATAAAATACTCTGTATAATGGAAGTTGGATTACTTTACCTTGTGTTAGATAAAATACTCTGTATAATGAAAGTTGGATTACTTTACCTTGTGTTAGATAAAATACTCTGTATAATGGAAGTTGGATTACTTTACCTTGTGTTAGATAAAATACTCTGTATAATGTAAGTTAGATTACTATACCTTGTGTTAACTGATGAACCACGTAAAACCATAAGTTAAATTAGTGTGCTTTAACTAAAATATCCATAAAATTACGATTGAAATCACTATATAATTTACATATCATCATATACAATATCACCATATAATTTACAATATCATCCACCTGTGTAATTAAATTATATATATATATAATGCATAGCAATGAACAAATACATGCCTTGACTAAGATTCCCTCCCCCCTTAAGTGTGTGTAAAATTATACCAGTAGATAAGCAGCCTTTTCAAATAAAACATGTACGTCTAAAGCATCTCTTTAAATAAACCTTCGTGTCTCTTAAAGTAATTATTCTACGAATATGTGTAATAAAATTTAATATTATGTGTATTTTTTTTTCTATTTCACTTCATACACAACATAGAGGATTGCTCCATAAAGACACCGATTGTATAGTGTACAAAGCATTGAGTATCTACATGTTACAGTCATATAATATTCATCTATTATTGGCTGGTAATTCCTGTTTCACCCTGTACTAAGGCTTTTTAAATGAACAACATCCCTTTATAAAAAACTAACTTCAATGGGTAATGGTAACATCGTTTTTACTAGAATTATGATGTTTTTTAGTTTATGTAAAATATAAAAGAAACAAATTGACTTTTCAGTACCCTACAACTTTCACAATATCTTATTTAATATTCTACCAAAAGTTTGGGCGCAATATACCAGGACGTTTTTGTTGTTGGCTGGCAAGATAATAATAATAGTAATATTTACAAATGTGCCGTTTTGAGCGGATTTTCTTTTTCTGGTAAATCTAACATGCGTGAATTTTGTGCATTTTTATATATTAACAGCCACTAGGTGGACTTCAAACCGATACGAATCAGATGCAATTACTTCTAGTTACAAATGTTTATTGTATGTAAGAATGTGTTACATGGAAAATTAAGTGTGTTTTAAACGTTATGTGGAGTTAGATGTTCTGTTGTAGCCAGTGAAAACCTTCCAGAAACGTAACTGTGTAAAACCTTAAGTGCTTCTTGTGAAAACCTTCCAGAAACGTAACTGTGTGAAACCTTAAGTGCTTCTTGCTGTTTATCACTGTGTGAAACCTTAAGTGCTTCTTGCTGTTTATCAACGTTTGTTTTTATAACAGTTTGCTACGAAATAAATGGCAGCGAATTTTAATTGTACTAAAGTACATGATATAGAAGCTAGATTTTCAGTTGTTTTAAACTGACATATGTGTGGAAATGGGTTGAATTAACTAATTATGTAACGTAGCAACAGCAGTATTAATACGTACCCTTTTACTTTCTAAGCATGTTTTCCCTGACTCGTGTATGTTAATAGCATAAAACATTATTCCATAGAACAAATAGTCACTGGAGATTGTTGCTAACATAGCAACATAGGTTATTTTATGTATCAATGTTTGAAGAACCACTGGAATTTAATTCATTAGGAATAGTTTTTATACAAACATGCACTTTAAGTTAATGAGAAGTTAATTCACATATTATTATTAAACATGGTATAGGCACTATGCTTTGATTGTAAATTTGTAAAATGGTATTTTTATTTTAGTTTAGTAAACCTAGTCTGAAATAAAAACATGGTATCTAACATTTTAGGTTTTTTGTGAAATATTTTCTTAGCTTTCCCATTACAGGTATTCACCTAGAATGTTGTTGTATTATGTTTTTCACCATAAACTTGAAATAGATTTGTTGGAACTTAAAGATTTAAGAAATAACCATATTTCTAATTATTTAGGGTTTCTTACACATTTCTTGTATATATATATATAGGTTGTAAATGGATATTTTAAAATACACGTATTAATTGCTAAAAACGGTTTCATTATAAGCCTAATACAGCACTTTTGTATATAGATATATTGTTTTTGTTACATTATACTCATGGAAATTATAATGCATTCTTATTCTCAAAAGTATTACATGTCTATGGTAAAATCAGACCTTTAAAATTGTTTAACTGAACCATTACATCATGACATGGTAGATGTAGCACATCTGAAACCATTGTGATATCCTTGCTCTTTATTTAGAAGTCTAGTGTTAAATTGTACTTTTACTACATCATGACATGGTAGATGTAGCACATCTGAAACCATTGTGATATCCTTGCTCTTTATTTAGAAGTCTAGTGTTAAATTGTACTTTTACTACATCATGACATGGTAGATGTAGCACATCTGAAACCATTGTGATATTCTTGTTACGTATTCAGAAGTCTCATTGATAAAACATTTTTGTGTGTGTGCAGAAAGATTCTTATTGCAAGTCTATACGAAAGAGCAATGTATAAGTTAGCTCAGATGTAACAGTACGTTCTATAACAATCATGTAGTAGTTACAAACAGAAACCCATTATTCGTTCTACTGTGTTTTCCATAGCACATAGAGTAACTGTGAACAAAGTTTATTCCTGTGCCCAGCATTTAATTCAGAACCCAGTTTTCTCTAGGAAATTTTGTTTTAGACACGCTAGACCCCACTAAGAAGAGTAAATAATTTAATATATTGTAAATCCTGGACTTGCACATTTATTTTCGTTGTTGTTGTTTCTGATTACGTTTATTAAACTCAGAAGTATCATAGCCCCATTCAGTTGTTGTTGTTGTTGTTATCGTTTCTTCGAGCCAAAGCTTCAAAACGGGCTATCGGCAACCTGTCCACCTCGGAAAATCGAACTCTGCATTTTAGCATTGTAAGTCTGGAAAGTTCTCGCTGACTTTATTCAGTTAACTGAAATCTGGCTTATGGCCTTAGAGTAATTGTCGTAAAATCTCCAAAGCTTTATTAAGAAGTTTTAACGTTATCATTCTAATGAATTGAAGATGGTATAAAAATATGTTGTTTCGTGATAATATGCTGTCAATCTACGGGATTAAGATAATCTGTGTGTAATGTATGTGGTCAAGAAAACTAAATATTAATTCCAAATTAATTAAAAATTCGAAAAGTTGCTATGGAGATGAAACATGGATGAGACTAACTATTTTAAATACTTAAAGGGAAAAGACATAGGGGGGGAAATATTTGGTAACAAATATAATAAGGACTGTAAGGAATAAGAACATGTGACTCAGTCCGGTTGGGAAAGGAAGTAGGGGCTGTCTAACTGTTTAAAAGAGAACGTAATCTTTAGAATAAAACCACCATGATAAAAGTTAGTCTTGGGAAGATAGTTATCGATCCTTACGAGGAAACGGGTGGTCGAAATGACTGGTATTTCAGATATGATCGACAACAAGCTTCTATACGACGGAGATTAAATTTAATATTTGGGCTCGATGAAATAACTGGTTTAAATAGAGCATATTTAGATACAATTAGGAACTACTAATACGACACTTACGAATGAATGAAATGTAGATTTTCAAACACTAAATACGAATGCAAGTGTAGTGTGGTCGATGATTTTATGAATGGCAGAAATAGTAAAAAGACGAGATAAATGGCTGCCCAATTAATGTCAAAGGATGCTTTAATTTCTTCATGGCAAAAAACAACAACAAATGTCCAGTTTAAATTTGGATAATATACAGCTGCAAGACAATAAACACTACTCTAGTTTATATTATTTAAAATTTAAAATATTTATTTGGATAACGTACAGCTCTGAGA
>NW_013669753.1:32426-44505 GCF_000517525.1 Limulus polyphemus
GTTCAGATGGTCTCAGATGTAGGCCATGACTACATTACTGGAATCATTCTGGTGCTTCTAGTTCAGACGGTCTGAGATTGAAGGCCATGACTACATTACTGGGATCATTCTGGTGCTTCTAGTTCAGACGGTCTGAGATTGGAGGCCATGACTACATTACTGGGATCATTCTGGTGCTTCTAGTTCAGACGGTCTGAGATTGAAGGCCATGACTACATTACTGGGATCATTCTGGTGCTTCTAGTTCAGACGGTCTGAGATTGGAGGCCATGACTACATTACTGGGATCATTCTGGTACTTCTAGTTCAGACGGTCTGAGATTGGAGGCCTTGTCTACATTACTGGATTACAATACGACAGCTTGCTAACTGAGACCATTACAATACGACAGCTTGCTAACTGAGACCATTACAATACGACAGCTTGCTAACTGAGACCATTACAATACGATAGCTTGCTAACTGAGACCATTACAATACGATAGCTTGCTAACTGAGACCATAGACATAAAGTAATGATTTCATGAACTCGGTGGTCTGACTTGGAAGCACTAATGTGACCTACATATTAAGTAGTCTCAACTTCATGCACAAGGATGTTCCTATTAATGAGGTCCTGACCACCATGTTAAGACAATGTGGCTTTAATAAAAAAAAAGAGCGATTTTGTAGATGGTGACAAGAACTGTTTGATCCGTACTCTAGTTCATATTATTTAAAATTTAAAATATTTATTTGGATAACGTACAGCTGTAAGAGAACGATCCGTACTTTAGTTTATATTATTTAAATTTTAAACTATTTATTTAGATAATATACAGCTGTAAGAGAACGATCCGTACCTTAGTTTATATTATTTGAATTTTAAACTATTTATTTAGATAATATACAGCTGTAAGAGAACGATCCGTACTTTAGTTTATACGAGTATTATTCAAAATTTTAACTATTTATTTGAATAACATACAGTTGTAAGACAAGGAACCTTGCGTTAGTTTGTATTATTCAAAATTTAAACTATTTATTTGGATAATATAACAGCTGTAAGACAACGAACCCTACTTAAGTTTATATTAGTTAATGCCTGAAATATTTAGTTAGATAATAAACAACTTTAAGGCCACAAATCACAAATTTTCCATTCATAAGTTATTCTTTATGGTTCGTTTGGTGTTAAGCGCAAACCTAAATAAAGTACTATCTGTGCTCTGCCGACCGCAAGAATCGAACTCCGAACATAAGTCCTCAAAGATATCTCTTAGCTACTGTATATCAAAATTATTATCATAGATTTATAATTATCGTATTTTATCTGTAACTGTATATCAAAATTATTATCATAGATTTATAATTATCGTATTTTATCTGTAACTGTATATCAAAATTATTATCATAGATTTATAATTATCGTACTTTATCTGTAACTGTATATCAAAATTATTATCATAGATTTATAATTATCGTACTTTATCTGTAACTGTATATCAAAATTATTATCATAGATTTATAATTATCGTACTTTATCTGTAACTGTATATCAAAATTATTATTATAGATTTATAATTATCGTATTTATCTGTAACTGTATATCAAAATTATTATCATAGATTTATAAATATCGTACTTTATCTGTAACTGTATATCAAAATTATTATCCTAGATTTATAATTATCGTCTCTAACTGTATATCAAAATTATTATCATATATTTATAATCATCGTCTGTAACTGTATATCAAAATTATTATCATAGATTTATAATTATCGTACTTTATCTTTTAGGAGAAAAATTTTGATTAAGATTTTCATATTTATTTAAGACAACTAACGATACAATTTTTTTTACGTTTGTCTGATAGTTTCAGTCTATGTTTACATTTTATAGATAACAATGACTGTCAAATTAGTACTTTCTTTAAACAGTCTAATGTTCAATGTTACTCGAATTTATAATGGAGAAAAAAAAATGAAGAGAAGGTGGTTATTAGTTGATTCTTTGTCGAATATCCACGAAAACATCAACCTGTGGTAGCAGTCCATAATTTTGAACTGAAAGAATATAAGGACTGCAATTAGTCAACAGCCCCCTGTCAACTTTTGGGTTAGTCTTGTCTGACCGAAAAATAGGATTCGACTGTCACCCTTATAACGCTCCCATGGCTCCAAAGTGCGGAGTCCTGTACGCTAGACGGTAGGCCACTCTTAACACAACAATGTGAAATTAGTTTTCCCGTTACTTCGAAGGATGTTTATCAGAACCATTTTATCTTTCTGAAAATGAGCGAGATATCAAACCGTTCACAAAAGATATTCTCTTATTTGTGGAAAATTAATTTTTACTATTTATATACTAGGTTTGCTTTTGCTTTTTTTTACTGCTTTATAAACTTAATATTTTTTCTTTAATATTTTATTTAAGGCGTAATTATACTAGAAAGTAAATATAACATGTTTAATGTTTTCACAATTTGCGTTTTTGTCAAGAATATGAATTGTTCGTTTACAGTACTTAGAAAGGATTTTGATTAGTCCTAAAGTGACCCACACGTACTACTATCGTGACATTTTTTTCTGGGTCTAACAGTCCGATTGACAATTAAAGGGGTATATTTTTGCGTTTCTGATTAGAGATATGTATTGTTGCTGTTTTGGCGCAAAGCTACAAATTGGATTACCTGAACTTTGTCCACCTCAGGGAATCGAATCCCAGATCTTAGCGTTGTAAGTATGTAAACTTACTGTTGATACACTAGGTGGCTCGTGGTAGCGGAATGTCATATATAACAATATCTGAAAACAACATAACACAGAGCCAACAATGTACCATTTGATTCTTCACTCAAGGATGCTGTTGCATTCCCATCCCTCAGGAAAAAAAAAATATAATTTAAACCCACCTTTTATTTTTCAAGAATTCTAGATTCCTTTGTTAATACCAGTAACGCGCCAGTCTCCATTACTGCCAATGGCAGCTCATTCCATAAGACAAACACCCTCCTAGAAAAATAGATCTGTGTTAACTTGAGCCTAGCCTGTCTTTTCCGAATCCCGTGTCCTCTCATTCCATTGTCTTAAAGATACAGCAAAAAAAATACAAAAAAAAAAAAAAATCAGAGGTATTTCTCCTATCGATCCCCTGAATAATCTTATAAACTTGAATAAAATCACTTGCTAATATTCTTTTCTCTGGATAAAATAAATTAGACACAGCGGTTTTGACCATTTGTTTGTTTTCAAAATGTAACACAGACTTAGAATCTGTAGTACATGCGGGTGGGATTTAGATAACAAAACAACAAAAACGAAAAAATTATGAAAAATTATTAACAAAAAATTAATTCATTCTACGTTACGCCATTGTAGCTTCGTCAGTTTTTGTACTAACTATTATAAAACCACAAGGGCGAAACGTAGGTTGAAATAAAAAACAAAACAAAAAATACATTATAATCTGGAGAACATAGGTCGTTTTTATAAAATTTCGTCAAAATCTAATACAGGGTAGTCCAAAATAATTTTTATATTTTAAATATCAATAATTATTAACTAACTAATAAAATAGAACCATGCAGTTTTCAACATTTTGTAGCCCTACTCAAACAGATTTTATTGACATGTCAGTAGACTTCTAGGTGTGCACCATTAGTGGCTCTCAGCACTTTTAACCGATATTCGATTTTAGTCCACCTTCGCTGCAACATGTCCACGGTTCCAGTTATCCTGTTCTTTAATTCAGTGATGTTTGCTACAGGTGTGCGATACACGATATCCTTAACATATCCCTATATTTCTTTCCTACACTGGCGTCTGTAATTACACTGCATCACAGTCATTGACTTGCTCTTTGAAAGCCAAACGATGTATTGAGCCTTTTCTTGCACGGTTGCCATTTTATGGGGTAACACTAACAATAAAAACTGTTTGAGTTTGACTATAAGGAGTTGAAAACTGCGTGGTTGTACTTTCTTAGTTATTTAATTATTTAATTTTAAAATAGGAAATATAATTTTGGACCACCTTGTAGACTTAGTGGTATTATTATTATTAAAGCCAAAAATACAAAATATAAAAAAAGGTTAAAATATATTAACTTGCGCCACCACTAGAGCGTACTTATAAATTTATAATAAGACTTTGCGAAATAACTTTCAGAGGGTACGAGGTGAAGGAACATGTCAAGATAAAATCGGTAAGACGTTTAGGCCTAGATTTTGAAAAAGTGTAATATGTTTTATTAAACACTTTCCATAATTGACCAATCCTTATTTGTCATTTTATACAGGGTAATAAATAATACAAATAATTCTTCACAACTAACAGTCGATAAACTAGCTCGAGAAATAATAAAGAAAAGAAAATACTCTTAAGCCTAAAGGCGAAGAAGAAATATATTTAAAAAATAAAATGTAATCACTTCTAAGACTAGTTATAGTAATAATAGTATTATTAATAGTAATAAATCCTACAGGTAGAATGTTTTCTATCACCCAATGCTCGTCAGTCTTCAGCTTCCTACTTTTTTTTTTTTATAAATAATTCAAATATTTTACAATATGCACTAGTTTTAATCTAAAAAAGATATCGAGTAAGACAAATATTTGAAGAGAGAAAGGCTTTAGTTTAAATTAACTTTTAAGTGTTTGTAATCCGAGGCGTTCATTAGTTAATATTCTTTAAATTTCTCTGTACTTAATAAAACGTTCAGAATTGCTTAATATTCTTATCTTCTGTATGTTTCAGTGAGCAAAATACAATAGTAGTTAACATATTGCTTATTTTTATGTACTTAACAAGACGTAGAGTAGTGGCTAACATTTTAAAATTTATGTACGTATCGGTAAAAAAAAAGTTAGTAACAGTTTGAATTTCGTTAATTTAAGAGTCGGGAATATATAGCATTTTTTTTTCTAAACATATTCGTGGTTGAGATACTAAACATGTATATTTGTCAACGTCCGCTCAGTCGTGCATAAGCTTCTCTTTTGTTAAGTTCTGCACAACCAAAAGGGTTAGTAATGAACCCGATTATTATGTAAATATTGAAGCCAGGACGACACGTCAGCACAACGTAACATTGCGTTTGATTGATAGCGTAAGTACGTACTTACCACGTAAAACGTAGCTGTTTTTGAATTTATGAGAATTTAATAACGGGGGGTAATAAGATATGAAAAAATAAAGTTTATCTGTACCTTATTTCAAAAGGCACTCTACGCTCCTGAAGTAATTTTGCCGTTATTCAAATTTCTGGGTTTTAATGTATAAAATAATTCCCTGTAGATTGTTCCGATGTGTGGAACCAGAGTATCACTTTTCTTTATTAAGAAAGCTTTTTCTTTTTCCTTTCGTGTAGTCGTGCGCTTGTATATATATATATATATATATATATATATATATCACTTATTCAAGTAAAATAGAAGTAGGATAGTTTTTCTTAACTAAAGGTTGATACACGAGGACAAGTTCAGATCTCTGAAATTCTTTTATCTTGAAAAAAGAACGCTTGTGAGAGGATCTGTTTGAAGGTTGTTAAAGTAATTCACAGTGTCGATACATCTTTTTCTCATGTTTAATAGTTTGTTAGGACTAGGCGACACATAAATGTTGGTAAGGTAGGAGTAGTCTTCAATTAAGACAGTTGTATTTTTCTGACAGGGTGGTTTGTTTTTGGAATGGATTTCCTTCAAATGCGGTGGATGTAGTAAATTTAAGGGGAGGTTTGATAACTACTTGAAGGTTTGTTTTGAGTTTTTTAAATTTTGGTTTAGTCTCATGGATGAAACCAAGGTGGACCAACAAGTCCCTTGTTGTCCTTGAATTTTGTTAAATATGGACCATGGCAATACTGCACTTGCACATAAGAATATACAAAAACAACATTTTCTTGTTTCAAGTCTACTTGAATCATTTAAGTAAGTGAATAAATTTATGTACGTGTTAAGTATTTACTAAAAAATAACAGTTCATTTATCTTGCATTACAATCCGCACGAGAACGTGCTTAGTTTGATGTCAAATGTGCTTACAAAATCTCACGAAAGAAATACTTTGAACATGCACAATATAAGTATAACGGAAAGGAAAAATGAGGCTAAAATTTTCTTCAGAAAATAAGCGATCATGGACTTGGAAGATTAACGAAATGAGTGTTGATATGTGAATAATTATTACTCGTATAAAATAAATTTTAAGTTCGTGCAAATCAAATGACTATTTTAATGAAATACCATAATCACTGTTTTTTTATTATATTTGCTTAATGTAAAATTATAATTAAAAAATTTCTGTTACAACAATTACTGGAAATTATAGTCTCAATATGTAGCTGGCTTGCTGCAAAGTGTGTTAAAAGATTGACTGATCAAAGAAATAAACCAGATTAAACTAGTGTTTTAAAGAAACGAAGCATGAAGATTGTAACTTGAATTATCAGTATATTTGAATAACCTTTATATTACGTCATAAATGAATAACTAAGACTTGTGATAAACGTTACTTAATCTACTGTAAAGTAGAAATTATTATTATATACAAAGGTGTTGATGAATTAGAAATTACCCCTTTCATCAACTTAGCTCCGGGTCAGTCCAATGTTTTTTACAGAATTCCCTGTAAACTATTCCGTGGCAAACACACTGAACAATGTGCAGATTCAAACCTTACATATAATAATACTATTGTTTAATTTTTGTGGCACGCGTCTGCAACTTCACATAACTGCGTTGATAACTTTAGCGTTCGATATTTCAGGAGCTTAGTTTATGGTCCGACAGTTTGGAATAAAAGCCTTTTAGTATTCTGTTTTCAGTCAATGAAAACTAGGACTACTGATTTTTCTTGGAACTTCAGAATTAACTTCAGTAATTTCTGATATTGTGTAATTGCTTTACGTTTCAGTGTTGTCTCTTACGCACTTAAAAACAGCTATTGATATGTTAAGTCATAAAAACAACGATGGTTTTTACACAACTTACAGCACTAGGCTAACACCGTATACATAGAAATGTGACTGTTGATAATAGCAAAAAAAAAAAATAATCACGTAGTAGCACAATGGATGATAATCACGTAAAACAAACAAACAACTTAAGCACCTTTGACAGATGGATGTCTTCATTTGATTTGATAGTTTTTTAAACATGACTTAAGTGTAAGCCTCTTTTTCTAGTTATTGAACTTTAGCAATTGAGGACAAATATTTCTGAAGACTAAATTCTAAGCGAAGTCAAAAAGTTTTTACAAAAGTAAATTCATCCAGTTGTTTCTATACGGACAAGGACCATTTGGTTCTTCAAGATCGTTCCTGTACACTCAACAAATACACCCTTTATTTTTTAAGTAATCATCGACTTCTCTTTTAAACTTGTGAAGTGCTGGCCTCCAGTATTTTTAATGAAACTCAATCCATAAGCCAATGACGTCTGTTAGAAGAATATAATTGTCTTAAATGGATTAGGCCCGGCATGGCCAGGTGGTTAAGGCACTCGACTCGCAATCTGAGGGTCGCGGGTTCGAATCCCCGTTACACCAAACATGCTCGCCCTTTCAGCCGTGGGGGTGTTATTATGTGACGGTCAATCCATTGGTCAATTCGTTGGTAAAAGAGTAGCCCAAGAGTTGGCGGTGGGTGGTGATGACTAGCTGCCTTCCCTCTAGTCTTACACTGCTAAATTAGGGACGGCTAGCGCAGATAGCCCTCGTGTAGCTTTGCGCGAAATTCAAAACAAACAAACAAACTTAACTGGATAATCTTGTAAGTTCAATAAAATCAAATATTACCTCAAGAGATTATTCCTTTGAGATAATCCTCCTATCCTCAGAACCCACTCAATGAGTCAGTATTGTTTCTTAAATAAGGAAACCAATGTTGTTGTGTACAACATTACAAGTGAGTCCTAACTAGTGATTTATGTTAAGATAATTTACCTCTTTTAATTTATAATTAATGTTGGTAAACACATCCTAAAATTATACTAACTGTGGTACTAACAACAGATAAACACATTGATGGCTTGAATGACTTTTTTTCAGGCACGCTATTGAGTGATTTCCAATTTATTAAACGTGTGGTTCAAACGAATTATCCTAAACTTCCTTTAAAAGTAACTTATAAAATATTTATCCAAATAGCCAATTGATCCAAACGACTTTGTAATACTTCAACATCTTCAATACAGCTAGAAATATGCAATTGTTTGATCTAATCCACACGTTTGACTAATTATGCCTCTGTCAATGTCATTAATGTAAATAAGAAAAAAGCAAAAGCCCGTTGACCTGACCCCTGGGGCACTACAATAGTAACAAGAGTCCAGTTGACTTGGTTTTCTTTTCATCTCTTCTTCCTACAATTTAATTTGCTTGTCTTTCCGTAATCCCTATTGATATAATTCTGTTAGCTAATGTTTAGTGTGGCATTTTGTCAGAAACTTTTGGAAGAATCCAAATATACAGTCCTCAACCTATACGTCATTAAAATACACAACATTCTTCAACAAATTAGTAAGGGAAGATTTCCCTTTTGTAATATAATATTTTATCAGGTTCTATAACACTACAGAACTAAGACTAACTTGTTTAAAATGTTCAACAACTGTATCAATTCCTTTAGATGTAAGAGTAACATCAGTAATCCTCCAATACTAGGGTGCTTATCTGCCCACTGTCTATTGACCAACAACGATGAGAGAGGGTCTTGTATCCGAGTTTTGACCCCCTTGAAAACCATGGAGTAAACGCTGTTTGTTCTGCTGCTTTGTGTTTGTTGAATTTTGAATCATCATCTATATCACCAAGGGATTAATATCTAAGTGATTGATATCAGTCATAATATTAGTGGTATTCTCTTCTAAAAAAAACAGAACAGAGGATTTAATAGTTCAGTCCATAGTCTTTACCAAAACCCTGTCGTCAGCATCCATCAAGAGCTTTATTTCAATTTCAATATTTTGCTTACCTTTAACATATTAAGAAAAATCCTTTCTATTAGTTTTAACGTTATTAGATAGAGGTTTTTCATAAGTCGACTTGGATTTCTCAATTTATTTTTAGTGAAGTCCCTATTTTTGTTTTAGTCCAGCAAATATTTAGTTTGAGGGTACATTTGAGGTCTTTATATTGAAAAAAAGAAAATGTTATGGAAAGAGAAATAGATGTGGATATAATTGGTCTTCCATGAGGGTTTAGTAGAAAGTGAGAATAAAATTCTGGAGACTTTCCATAAAAGTTCCAAGGATAACACTGATTATCAATGTCACACAAAGGCTTTCTAAACCTTATTTCATGAAGTGTCTTCATTTGCTGTCTTTATTGTAGATGATCTAGCAGAGCAGGGATATCTCCACTTTTCATGGTTTGAAAGTAAGGTAAGACTTAATAATTTGTACTTATTTTTCGAATCTTCAAATATGAATAAGCAATATTTTTTTTTTGTTAGATTACATCTATTTATAATTCCACTTATCGGAACTTAAAGTTTTAATAATAAGGTATTATCGGTACACGAGAACAGTGAAATCACGAGCATTTTCAGGAAAATTTTAAGACATGTTTATCTTGCATGCTATCTACTGAAAACCAGTAAAGATAGTAAAATAAACCAAGGTATAATCTTAACATTAAGGGTTATAGCATTAAAACATCGTGTATCAAATACTGTCATTGGAATCTTTAATGGCTCTACTGACAATGGTAACTAGTGAGATTGTGTATTTCATCTAAATTTTCTTAGCAAAAATTTAATTAACCATTAACATTTTCTTGTATTAAAAAATAAATATTAGTTTAAAAACTTTTTTTCGGTTATATAAGGAAATGGGTTTATGTAGTTTTGGATATGAGAAAATGAGAACTTGTATGGACTAACCGACCCTTTGTCTATTTGAAATGAAATCACATGCCCATTGGAGAACTAACAAATATAATATAGAAAGGAACCAAGCCTAACTTGTTTATTTGTAACTGGAAGTATAACTTTGTGGAACAAACGTCTTGTTTTTATCCATTTGAATGAAACTCGCCTTTAACCTTACATTCAAGTAGAACCTCTGTTCAATAGTAACTGTCTATTTATTTTCTTTTAGTACTCTAAGCGATATACACACAATGTCACATGTTTAAATCATGAAGTAACTTAAACCGGTTTAAAACTAGGCTTGTTTTTGAAGTAAGATGATATTTAATGATTCATTTAATTCTAAGATACATTTGGTTACATAATCTTTCGTGTTACTGGTGCTCAAGCTACAGTTGACTTCCTTATTTTGTCGGTAGGGGGGAACTGTTTGTTAGAAGCTGAATTACAGAATGTACATGGTAAGGCGGTATCTAGGATTATTTTATAATCGTCTTCGTGATTCAATACTCAAGCACGTACAGCATGAAATTCACCAGACCTGAAACACGTGTTTGTCATAATCTTATTGAACAGCGATTTTGTTCTATGTGATTTCGCTAAGCCTTCACTAAGTTGTGTTAAAAGTTTAGTTTTCGAGCTGAATAACTGTATAGTTACTTTAACGTTGTTGGTATATTACCTAGTGTAGCAAATACTAAATTATTTTATGCTTCAAAGAACTTGAAGTGTCTTACCGATGACGTCGAGAAGAACGAAGAAGTATTCAGTGGGCTCGTGCCTGTAATCAACTCGACATTTGAACTTCCCCTTATCGTCTTCTCTAACGTCCCATAATTGCAGGACGGAGGGCGAAACGGAGACGTTGTAGTAGGACCTGTTGCTTAATGTTCCACTGGGAAGATGCTTAGGCTCGTTTCTGATGCCGTTTCTAGCATCCAAGATATAAATTGGTTTCGTAGCGTTGTCTTTATACCACAGTATGAGAGAAACTTTATCTTCGTAGACTGGAGAAAAATTACAGGACAGCTCGGCAAACCCTCCTACAACACTTTGGTATACTAAATGACCTGTAAAAAACCAAAGGTTTGATCTATAAACACCAGCTGCTAAATCTTATATACTTAAGTAACCTACAGCTATATTTGTACAGTAATATATATATAGGAATTGCCCGTTGTATTTTGAAGTGTTAATTAAAGTAGTTGTTACATATCATCACTGCGTAAAACCTAACAATCCAAATAACCTCAAACTTCGTTACAACGATCAGTTTAAATTATGTTTTGGGTACTCTTACAAAAGATGGTATAAAGGATATCGTCAAATGCCAGATGTCACCAGTGCACTCACATCAGCTATATAGAAAATACCCAACTCGTTATTAAACTTCGTAATAACAATAATTAGTAAAGGTAACCAAACACTGGGGGTAATAGCGAATAGAGAAACGCTTATAAATATATCAGCATTCTTATTCAGGTACAACAATACCTAATAATTGTTCATCTTGTTATATTGAAGTAAGCTCGAATTTGTAAACAATGTCTGAAACTTTATTCATATAAATCAATATATAATGGCAAGAAACAGACGATAAACATTAAACTTGCCACCAGGGACTTAATAGATTAACTCCGAGTTAATTAAAACTTTTTTTCTCTGTAAATTTGTATTTAAATATTTAAAGTATAATAAAACGTTAATACAAAGATGTTATGATTAACTAACAAAGCTAAACTATTAATGTGTTAAAAACTATAAATGTTATTTCGACTGACAATAGCATCTAAAAACCATACTGTGGTTGTATATAGTAAATTCAGAAATATGTGTTTATAACTGATATTCACGTAATATATATGATACTTTACATAATGAAGTGCAGGATTTTATATTATTACTTTGTCTTACAGCTGTATATTATCAAAATATTATTTTAAAGTTTAAATAATATAAACTAAAGTAGGGTTCGTTGTCTTACAGCTGTATATTATCAAAATATTATTTTAAGTTTAAATAATATAAACTAAAGTAGGGTTCGTTGTCTTACAGCTGTATATTATCAAAATATTATTTTAAAGTTTAAATAATATAAACTAAAGTAGGATTCGTTGTCTTACAGCTGTATATTATCAAAATATTATTTTAAAGTTTAAATAATATAAACTAAAGTAGGATTCGTTGTCTTACAGCTGTATATTATCAAAATATTATTTTAAAGTTTA
>NW_013669753.1:45048-56679 GCF_000517525.1 Limulus polyphemus
ACTAGAAGCACCAAAATGATCCCAGTAATGAAGTCATGGCCTCGATCTGAGACCGTCTGAACTATAAGCACCGAAATGATCCCAGTAATATAGCCATGGCCTCGATCTGAGACCGTCTGAACTAGAAGCACCAGAACGGTTCCAGTAATGTAGTCATGGCCTACATCTGAGACCATCTGAACTAGAAGCACCAAAATGATCCCAGTAATGAAGTCATGGCCCCCATTTCAGACCGTCTGAACTGAATACACATGAACGGTTCCAGTAATGTAGTCATGGCCTCCATCTGAACTGGGTACACAAGAATGGTTCCAGTAATGTAGTCATGGCCTACATCTGAGACCATCTGAACTAGAAGCACCAAAATGATCCCAGTAATGAAGTCATGGCCTCGATCTGAGACCGTCTGAACTATAAGCACCGAAATGATCCCAGTAATATAGCCATGGCCTCGATCTGAGACCGTCTGAACTAGAAGCACTAAAATGATCCCAGTAATGTAGTCATGGCTTCTGTCTGAGATGTGTGAACTAGACGTACCAGAATGATCCCTGTAATGAAGTCATGACTTCTGTCTGAGATGTGTGAACTAGACGTACCAGAATGATTCCAGTAATTTAGTCATGGCCCCCATTTCAGACCGTCTGAACTGAATACACAAGAATGGTTCCAGTAATGTAATCATGGCCTCCATCTGAGACCGTCTGAACTGGGTACACAAGAATGGTTCCAGTAATGTAGTCATGGCCTCCATCTGAGACCGTCTGAACTGGATACACAAGAATGGTTCCATTAATGATGCCATAGTTTCTGTGCTCATATACTTGACAAGTTCGGTTGATCTGATAAATATACACTAGAATGTGTTTTGTATTCAATCCATCTTATGAGAATACATAATAATAATAATACACTTAAGTATGCCATATCTTCTGTATTCAATCCATTTTCTGAGAATACACAATAATAATACACTTAATTATGCCATATCTTCTGTATTCAATCCATTTTCTGAGTATACACAATAATAGTACACTTAAGTATGCCATATCTTCTGTATTCAATCCATTTTCTGAGAATACACAATAATAATAATACAATTAAGTATGCCATATCTTCTGTATTCAGTTGATCTGATCGTACACTATAATGTGTTCTATATATTCAGTTGATCCTTTCATGCTTTTTTTCGTAACTTCAACAATCAATGTGTATATTATTATATTTATCAGTATCTTAATATTCCTGTTTGTAGAAGGAAATATCTTAATTTTTATTGGAAGATTTATGAACGTATGATTATTTGTAACTGTCTGTGAGTTTGTTTTCTGTCATACAAAACCAACGCTATTCGTATAATCTTGTTACATAAGTATTAAATGATCGCATTCAGCAATCTAATTATACATTCTTTAAGGCTGCAGCATGTGTGATGTTTGTAATGCCATCTTCGTTCACGCCTTTCGATCTGTCATGATGTGCAAGATGGATCTGAAAACTTAGTTTCTGGTTTCACTGTTCATGCTTTCATGTAGTACCTGAAACTCTGTCGACTGAAATAATTAACGTCTACAATATCAGTATGCAAGTGTTACTTTTATTCCACTGAGTGGATTACCTAAGGTCTGCGGATTATCATTGTAATTATACTTACTGTGTATTAGTCCTAAGTTGATATATTATCATTGGTAGTAGCGTTAATTGACTATACTTTAAAATTAATATTTACGATATAACTGACGATTTGTCACAATCGTCGTGTAGTGTACAATCTTGTTATATTACCAAGGATTAAACATCTCTAATTCCTTCTTTTACGAGGTTAAAATGTGTCCTTTTGAAGTTAAATGATATAACTTAACTCCATATGTAACAGTTATCCATATGATTAGCTAATTTTAAAATGAATCATCACAGCGGATAGCTTCAGATTTAAACCATTAAATTTTATTTACTAGTTGTTTCCGGCCAAACCAACGTATCAATCTGATACTTGTACTCACCAAAGAAAAGATAATAAGTTTCTACTTAGTGTCCGTTGCTTTACATTTCAGCTATGCAACGAGCTCGCTTGATGTTTTCAATATTTCTCTCTTGTTATCAGTGGTATTACCATAAGACGGCTGTATTACATTTTCAGAGGATGGAAGGTTTAAATACAAATTGAAGGAAATGCTAAATATTTGGCCAATTAAACAAGATGTATGTATTGTTATGAAGGCTAATAAGTAGATGAAGCTTTTACGTGTATTGATAGCCATATGATCTACGTGCGATATTTTATTGTGGCTGTAGTCTGTGATTTCACATGTGGTTTATCTATGTTTAGGTGATATAAACCGTGAAAATAGCCTCCTCGGATCAGTCCTCCATACACGTGGGTGATAAAATTGGTGTCAATTGACATTTCAACATCTTAAGATTACTTGGTAGTCTGTGATTTCACATGTGGTTTATCTATCAATTGACACCAATTTTATCACCCACGTGTATGGAGGACTGATCCGAGGAGGCTATTTTCACAATTTATATCACCTAAACACATTTCAACATCTTAAGATTACTTGGTAGTCTGTGATTTCACATGTGGTTTATCTATCAATTGACACCAATTTTATCACCCACGTGTATGGAGGACTGATCCGAGGAGGCTATTTTCACAATTTATATCACCTAAACACATTTCAACATCTTAAGATTACTTGGTAAATTTTCTCAACACATAAGCTGATTTATAGTCATCGTCCCGAAATGCATATGACCGTTCCATATTTAATACAGCTAGTTCGTGTGAGCTGTCTGGTTTTATTTATAATGACGAATACTGTTTACTGTGTGTTCACCGTTCAGACTAGATTTTTAATCATTAAAAAAGCTATAAATAGAATATTACCATATGACATAAACACGTATACAATGTGTGGGAGTGTACGTACGAACATAATTACCCTTGCTGATAATATGTATATCTTTGTATGTAATATGTCAGGTTAACTGTAGTGACATGGAAGTGCTATTATTAAATAGGCTGAGTTTTCCGCACACACACAGATATCTTTCTATACTGAATGTACGTTGGATTATTTTAATACGCGTTGATTTGTATCTTCAGATATGTCTGTCTGTACCTATTTAAACGTTAGAACCACACACATACAGAAAATTAAAGGTCACATGGGATATTAAATGTTATACATTGTGCTGCTGACGGTTGTCTTATTTTAACCAACTTTACATGCTTGCAGGTCAGTGTCAAATTCACTAACCTATTTCAGCATGCAGTTATACAGAATACATAACGGTACAACATAGCGTGTTCATGCACCAGTCGTAGTAACAAGATGAATATGGCTGGAGCGAGAAAGCATGACGTTAATGCTGAATTATAGTAATATTAACTTGATTATAACAAAACTTCTCATGTACCTCCCATATGTTTAACGTATTACCCTTTGAACGTTGACTTGTGAAGACGAAGCGCAGATGAGTTGAAAGTAATATATCGTATTCTAGGATACGCTGATCACTTAATTATCAACACGCATGCTCAGAGGTTTAACCTTCAATACAGTTCGTTGCTAATCGCTTAATTGTACTCCAAATCACTGTACATTTCATAACAGTGCTAAATGAAAATGTTTTCAAACATGCAGACGCTTTAATCTAGAAACACAACTAGTGAAAAAGGCCTTGGAATTTCGGAAAATTCTTATCTATAAGTGTCCCTTTTACACACGCATGTGATATATGAAAGTATATTCTCTAAAAAGTACCAAGATTTATTTTACTGGCTGAGCCTGAAAGATGTGCTTCCAAACTGCTGAAAGACAGTTCTAAGCTCTTCGTTATATTCTCAAGAAGTTGAACTGGACGCGGTGGAAGTGTCGTCTGGTGATAAGTCACGGAAGGCTTGTTTTAATTTTCGACTGTTCTTTGTCTTTCCACATGTCCTAAAAATATAGTTGAAGAAAGTGAATGGATAAATAGTACCAATCTGAAGTATCTTCTTCTAGTAAATATTGTAAATTAACTTCGTCACATTTAAATCACGTAAAACGCTTCTCGAAAATAAAAAGATAAAATGCTATGTTATGTCTGAAGAAAATATTTGTGGATTGGCTCTGTGATAGAACGCTAGATTTAGGACTTGGGGGGGGGGAGGTTAAAATCCATTTGATGCTACAAAATGTATTATCCACACATTAAAGCTGTGAATGCGTTATAAAAGTGAAAATCAATCCTTTATTGTAGATGGTGAGTGGTAAGATGCCGCTGATTGGCTGCCTTCACTCTGGTCAGTAGTTCAAAATTAGGGACGACGGCAGGTAGGCTTAGTAGCCTTACCATGAAGGAAAATTAAAAATACCGATGAAATTACAAAACATGAATTACATCAACAAACGAAATTTAAGTCTGATTGATGGGGAAAAATGAGGATAGGTTGGTGGTTTTAAGACGACGAAAATCGCGAGACTGGTAATTGAAAACGTATCCTGGAAATGATTGGTACAAGTGAGTAAAGTCGCCATTTTGTACTTACGTAGTACCGTGATCATATTATAGAAATTACTTGGTCTGTGTCCGACTAAATTAAAGAATTGTTCAGCAACTTTGTGTGTAATGCACTTGGAGACATGATTAATCATGTCGAAAATGTATAGTTCATTGTTTAAGTTCGCTGAAAGTGCCACCTATCGGTAAATGAAATCTGGGTTTACATTTTTACTGAAATTTTCATCTTGCCTTTCCTCCTACGAAAATGTGTAGATAATTAACATTAAATATGAATACAGCATAATACCGGAATGAATTGTAGTAAGATATCTATTAATAATTACCATAGTTATTTATTTACATGCATTACACGTGTCTTCACATGTTCCTGATAATAAAGTGAAATTTATCGTATAGTTTATATGCTATATATATGGAACGTGTGTGACTATTATAGAACGTATTACAACGGTCTATCAGAAAATCGTGCTTGGGTTGCATTATGCGTGTAAAGACTGTTCTGAGAACCAACATTCTTTTTTATTTTTTTAAAATATGGATGTTTACTTAACATCATTCTCTTCCAAATGTATAGTTTTTTGAGTCATAAAGCACGTTTTAAGGACCTTACCAACCTTATGCACGAATACACAATCAGGTATCCAGGACGGCATTATTTGTTAGGTTGAAACAACACAAGAAACTTGTTATTGAAATTCTAGTCGCCACCAACTATTTCAAGCTTCAGTGAACACTCCTTTCCATACAGAAGTTATCAGTCTTCTGTGATCTCTCCATAGAGAAGTTGTCAATCTTTTGTGAACTCTCCTTTCAACACAGAAGTTATCAGTCTTCTGTGATCTCTCCATAGAGAAGTTATCAGTCTTCTGTGATCTCTCCATAGAGAAGTTGTCAATCTTTTGTGAACTCTCCTTTCAACACAGAATACAGGACATATGATTTGGACTAGTTGATTAATTTGTTGTTTTTCCGGAATTATTCAAATATTTCGATAGGAATATTGATTTATTTTATCTGTCGTTCTTGATTATTAAGCAAAAATATCGTAGACACGAGTGCGTCATCATTTCAAACGAATCTCGGAATGTATTTTTAATCCAAGAGTTAACCTTATCTACTTGTACCTATCTTGACTAAAATATTTATGTAACAGTTAGTTACAAGGTCTTTACAAATGAGTCAAACAAATGAAGTAAAACGATCAATAATGAAATTAATCCCTCTAACTTTACCTCCAAAAAAACTTTAAAACTACACATTGGCGCAGTTTATAGATTTCACTGGTAGTGAAAGCATTAACTACGATCGCGCGATGGACAAGATATCTTTAGTGTAATGGCTGCATAAAAAGGCAAACGTCACTGACTGGACTTGTAAAACGTGTATAAGACTTGACTGGTTATAACCTTTTCCAATGAAGGATATTTGAATAATATGAAGTAAACGAACAACATTTCAAAGAAAGGATTCTTCAATAGTCTACCAGTAAGTGTAAAAGATTGCACAAAGAACGTATATGACAATCTTGAGTCTCCAGGAGAATCTGGAGCAACTCCTCCCGCACAACTAAAACCATAGTTACAATGGAACTATTGCAGTGAAGATGGTCATATTTGCTGGAACGTTGTCCTTGTTGTGTGAAGATCAACACATCTCTTGCCATCGTTAATACGACTTGGAAACAAACTGCTATTTTCATGAGAAAAGTTAGCAGAAGATACTTCAATCACAACAATATATTTCGACCATAAATCTGCCAAGGTCACCGAAGCAACTCCAATAAGTTAGCAGAAGATACTTCAATCACAACAATATATTTCGACCATAAATCTGCCAAGGTCACCGAAGCAACTCCAATAAGTTAGCAGAAGATACTTCAATCACAACAATATATTTCGACCATAAATCTGCCAAGGTCACCGAAGCAACTCCAATAAGTTAGCAGAAGATACTTCAATCACAACAATATATTTCGACCATAAATCTGCCAAGGTCACCGAAGCAACTCCAATAGAAATTTGTCTATTTAAGAGTTCACTAAGATGAGGAATGAACTGGTTTATGAAAAACTGGAGAAGAAAATAAGGCATTGATATGGCTGTTCTGGAATGAAATCTGATCAAACATCACTGCACAAGAGATATATGGAAGTTAATCATTCGTGTAAAGTGTAAATGACCGTAAAAACTGAAACATTGTCCAGAGATAAAAACAAGAAACTAGGCTAAAGATTTAAGCGTGGGAGTGGCATAATTAACTAGACGAAATATAAATCAAAACTACCCATTGGATAAAGAACGACTGACGAACCACTTGTTCGTAACTACCTTCTACGTACATACTGATCGTATTATAAAAATCTGAGTATCGTGTGCTTGGACCGTTTTAATCTTATTTTATAAGTACGTATTCCAGTTCATTATAACCTTTCTTCCCTATTACTGCTTTATCCATCCTGCACTTGTTCATTGTGTGCAAATCGTATCCAACAAGGATTATTCTTGTTTTATTTTCGTTTGAGGAAATGCTGATATAGATGGCGTTACTTCCAGTCAATTATCTAGTAAGGACAGATATTTTAAGACAGCTTAGCTTCTATTAAGCCATCTCTTAAGGGGAAGCTTGAATATTCATGAGGTTCTGGAAATGACAGAAATATTGATTTTAACCGTACTTAACATCACAGTGAGCTTCTATACAGTCTGAATTTTTTTATTTCTAAATAGCATTATTCGAGAATAAAAGTGCTTCTGTTTTAATTTACTCTTACAGTTATTAGGCGTTAATTAATTAACCGTTAAAACCTGCATCACAAGAATTTAAGGACTTGAAAAACAATTGTGTTTAAACAAACTTAGTCGTAAGTTTATGAAATTAATATTTATTTTTTAGGTGTTTAATGCTGTTGGGAATCTGTATTCAAAACATTAATAAGGGTTAATGAAAAATGACTTAGTAGTTGATAAACAAGTTAAAGCGTTATTTCGTTCCCTTAATTGTTCCTGTATAGAGAGTTAAAGAAAGACGTAAAACTCCGTGCTTTACCTTGTTAGTTCATTAGTGAAAAGTCAGTTACAATAATTAGGGTTAAAGAAATATGGCAACAAATTCTACCTGCCTAAGTTGTGGCTGGTGTGGCCCGATGGTTAGAACTCTCGACTCGATGTAAGCGTGTTGCGGAATGGAAGTCCTTCACGAAACACGCTCGCCCTTTCAACTTTGTGGAGTTATAATGTAACGGTCAACCTCGCTATTAGCTGGTAAATAGTAGCTGAAGGGTTGGCGGTGGGTGATGTTTAATAGCTGCCTTCCCTACAACCCTCGAGTAGCTTTACGCGAAATTCAACAAGAGCCAAGTTTACCTTTGTTTTAAAGTATCGGTCGCAACAATTTGGTAACAAGTGAGTAAGAATGCTTAAATATCTTTCGCCAATCCACACACGAAATGCATTTCCTTTGTATTACAAATATGTAGAATACTTTTATTCAAACCCAATGTTATAAAAAAACGTCTAATTGCTCTTAAAATTATTACACACCCATAGCGAGGTGATTCGGTAAATTAGTCGTATAATAAACCAGGGAATTTCATTAGGTGATTCGATAAATTAGTCATATAATAAACTAGGGAAGTTCATTAGGTGATTCGGTAAATTAGTCATATAATAAACTAGGGAAGTTCATTAGGTGATTCGGTAAATTATTCATATAATAAACCAGGGAAGTTCATTAGGTGATTCGGTGAATTAGTCATATAATAAACCAGGGAAGTTCATTAGGTGATTCGGTAATTAATTGGTCGTATAATAAAACAGGGAAGTTCATTAGGTGATTCGGTAATTAATTGGTCGTATGATAAAACAGGGAAGTTCATTAGGTGATTCGGTAAATTAGTCGTATGATAAAACAGGGAAGTTCATTAGGTGATTCGGTAAATTAGTCGTATAATAAAACAGGGAAGTTCATTAGGTGATTCGATAAATTAGTCGTATAATAAAACAGGGAAGTTCATTAGGTGATTCGGTAAATTAGTCGTATAATAAAACAGTGAAGTTCATTAGGTGATTCGGTAAATTAGTCATATAATAAAACAGTGAAGTTCATTAGGTGATTCGGTAAATTAGTCGTATAATAAACCAGGGAAGTTCATTACGGTAACGGTTATTTAAATACTAATAACATGACATCGGTCGCTCGGATACACACAATTAACTTTTTCTGAGGTCTGAATATCTGGAAACGAATAACAATTAATGTTCTTGTAACACACAATACTCTCTAAACAATACCTAGATTACTTGAATAAACAAGTAGGTTTTTATAGTTCTGATTATAATCATCAGATTGCGCTTTTGTAGTGTCAGTTGATCTTTTTCACGGTTACAATCAGCTTAGCTTCATATCATACTTTGTTTCATGTTTTACATTACATAATTGAATTATTAACGAAACAAATATCCAAGTGTCCTATAGCGAAATAAGATAAAAGAAATGTCTCATAACATCTGTCCAAAAGTCGTTTGTTTCTGTATTTGTATATATTCCAATAGTATATACTTTTGTCACCATTAGAAGTTAATAAGCATTCAATAAAGTAACTATCATTTCCTGTTAAATATTTGCTTTTGTTGGGCGAACTTACGCTAATGTAAAATACAAATTCAATGTATGAATATCCTCTTGGTCACAATGGGCTAATCTTATGTCACTAAATAACGTAATTCGTAATGTCTCTTCTAGGCTTAAATAAAGTCTATCGTTACTTTCTTTTATTGGACACATTTGTTCTGTCTTATTCTGAACAGTTTGAGAAAACGACATTTGTAACGACCAGCTGCGCCAGTGTAACCCAGCAACTTTGTTTCACTAGAAAATTGTGTTACATAATTAATCGTCAAGCCAGTAGCATCGTAAGTCTTTTTTGTAAGTACACAGTTCCTCTAGTTTCTACTTCATGCAAATATAAGCTACTGATACTCGGTAGTTACTTAAACCCAAGATGGCTGCTAACCTTATAATTTCGCTCAAGTAAAATATACAGTTTTCAAAGATTTATTCGTGTTGGTTCTCAATAATGAAAACTCGATCAAAATATTCAATATGAGGTGTAAATAAGTGTCGCTTTAGCTGTGATGAAAATACTCAAGTGATCGAATACTTAACCAAATAGATCACTAGTTTAATTTACTTGTAGTTGGACAAATAGTTAAACTTACCAAATCAAAGAAAGCTTTTACTATAAATAACTGATTTGATTCCAATCCATTATTTGTCGACAGTAACGCGGGGAAAATAAAATAATAGAGAGAGAAAAGGCTGGACAACCTTTACTGTGAGAATTTCGGAATGTACGCGGAAGAACCCAACCAATAAATCCATTATGACCTAATTTTTCAGCATAATAAGTCTTAAATTCCCGAGAGGTTTGTATTCCATTATAACAGTCTTATAAATTTAAAATATAACTACCAGCTCCGTCGTTTAGGTATTCTCAATAATATTGTTTTGTTCCCAAGAGGGCGTGGCCCTGTGGTTTAGTGCTGTGGACTTTGGAGCTGGCGACCCAGGTTCGAATACTTGTGATATCACATAATGTCTCCTGCACATTATAAGAGTGACAGTCAGTGGTAGGTGGAAAGGTGGTGTTTTCCCTCTAGGGACGAGCAGGTAGCCTTAGTAGGTCTGCCATAGATATAAAATGTAGCCTTAGTGGCTCTGCCATAGATATAAAATGTAGCCTCAGTAGGTCTGCCATAGATATAAAATGTAGCCTCAGTAGGTCTGCCATAGATATAAAATGTAGCCTCAGTAGGTCTGCCATAGATATAAAATGTAGCCTCAGTAGGTCTGCCATAGATATAAAATGTAGCCTCAGTAGGTCTGCCATAGATATAAAATGTAGCCTCAGTAGGTCTGCCATAGATATAAAATGTAGCCTTAGTGGCTCTGCCATAGACATAAAATGTAGCCTTAGTGGCTCTGCCATAGATATAAAATGTAGCCTTAGTAGGTCTGCCATAGATATAAAATGTAGCCTTAGTAGGTCTGCCATAGATATAAAATGTAGCCTTAGTGGCTCTGCCATAGATATAAAATGCAAATGCTCTTTCCCGAACAAAGATTGTAACGTAAAAAAATAAATAAAAAATCTCTGTAAACTATGTTGATTTCCAATAACATCGTAGGTCAGAGAAGCCTGTTCTCTTTGATCTCCTTCATTGATTTGTTCTTGAAGTCCACTGTTCTGTTTTCCACATTCTAATATGCCGATACAACACAGGTGGAGCTTATCTGGCTTTCGATTACACAACTTAGCCGATGCTCTGTTTACCAAGACATCGTATAACAAATAATAATTTTTAATACAATCTGTGTGTAAGCATTTTCTAGTGTGTAGCATATCCAATGTTCGTTCGGTGATATTACAAGTACACGGTGTCAGAGCAGTTTAATAAATATGTTACTGTTTTCGGGATGTTCGGGAAATTATCGTAAATTAACGACATATATAAAACAATATGCATTTATCTGAGACGTCGTATTTAAGTACTTGATGGCAAGAATATTTCAATAGCGAAAAAAAACGATCGTCATAGTAGTAATATGCGGCTAGTTATGATTGAAGCCGGCAAGCCGATGTACAATACAACTGTCTATTAATTACTACCGTTCTGTAGGATTTTACAATTAATTCATTGATATTGGTGATATCGTGGGTATCTGTTGTTATTTTAAAGAACAATGATTCGGTGTATGTGTCATGTAATGTCCTAAATGATACCAAAACGAATGGATCTGGAGGTTTGTAAAATGGTAACACTTTTGACCCACCCCCTTAGGGAACCCGGGTGTTTCGCGAAAACCCCTTCTTCTAAAGTGCTGGACTCACCAACTTCTAAATGGTGTCCAACGAATCGTCTCGGCCCCGAGGTTTGTAAAAAGGTAACACTTTTGACCCACCCCCTTAGGGAATCCGGGTGTTTCGCGAAAACCCCTTCTTCTAAAGTGCTGGACTCGTCAACTTCTAAATGGTGTCCAACGAATCGTCTCGGCCCCGAGGTTTGTAAAGAGGTAACACTTTTGACCCACCCCCTTAGGGAATCCGGGTGTTTCGCG
>NW_013669753.1:57133-59721 GCF_000517525.1 Limulus polyphemus
TGCTGGACTCACCAACTTCTAAATGGTGTCCAACGAATCGTCTTGGCCCCGAGGTTTGTAAAAAAGTAACACTTTTGACCCACCCTCTTAGGGAACCCGAGTATTTCGCGAAAACACTTTTACGGTAATTCCTTGAAAGCGGGCCCCAAAATTGGCATTGATTTACATTAACGCACGTAAATAAGTAGCCCATCTAATTACCGTTCGTAACTTGGTTAAAGAAATTAAATTTACATTATAGCGCCAATGATCATTAAGCTGAAAAAAATTCAAAATAGTAGTTATAGCATTAAATTTGCATTATAACGGCCCTGTAAATGTGGGCCATAGGCCCACGGGATCGCTATTTTGTATATACTATGTATAGTTAGTGAAAATCTGAAAACGTATCTCCCTGAAAATAAACATACTGGTTATCAGGTTTTACGCCCAACTAACAATGGCTATGTCCTATCAAAGAATTTACTATCAAAAACTCATAATACGAATCTTTTTGTGAGCTCTCGAGTAACTTTGCGCAAATCTCATAAAATGAATATAGCTTTTTTTTTTTGTAAAGAAAATTCGCTGAAATCTATACTAGGGCTGGTATTTTTTTCCACCCTTTGTTTTGATAGACTGGAGGCTGCCACTGTCACCTCCTTGTTCACCAATTTAATAAAGGGGTTTGATCGTAACGCTTATAACAGTCACGCCTCCATAATGTCAACCACAATTTCTGCCGTGATGGACTCGAACCTTGGACTGATAGTCCAGCACCTTACTACTGTACCGCGCTCGGCCATAATAATACAAAACGTATGTTTTGTTAATTTCTCGCAAGGTGAAAGGTTATCACTAACCTTTCAGTTTACCTGTACAAGTCAACAAGACCGTTAGTAATGCACTGTTGTTGTCGCTGTAGGTGCTTCAGTAATACTGTTGTTGTCGCTGTAGGTGCGTCAGTAATGCACTGTTGTTGTCGCTGTAGGTACGTCAGTAATGCACTGTTGTTGTCGCTGTAGGTGCGTCAGTGATACACTGTCGTTGTCGCTGTAGGTGCGTCAGTGATACACTGTCGTTGTCGCTGTAGGTGCGTCAGTGATACACTGTCGTTGTCGCTGTAGGTGCGTCAGTGATACACTGTCGTTGTCGCTGTAGGTGCGTCAGTGATACACTATCGTTGTCGCTGTAGGTGCGTCAGTGATACACTATCGTTGTCGCTGTAGGTGCGTCAGTGATACACTATCGTTGTCGCTGTAGGTGCGTCAGTGATACAGTGTTGTTGTCGCTGTAGGTGCGTCAGTGATGCACTGTTGTTGTCGCTGTAGGTACGTCAGTAATGCACTGTCGTTGTCGCTGTAGGTGCGTCAGTGATGCACTGTTGTTGTCGCTGTAGGTGCGTCAGTAATGCACTGTTGTTGTCGCTGTAGGTGCGTCAGTAATGTACTGTTGTTGTCGCTGTAGGTGCGTCAGTAATACTTACTCTATCTTTTATGCCGTCAAAAATATTTCTTCGTTCCAATGCAAGACTAAATAATACAGAAGGCTTTGTTGCTACATACAAAGCTATCAGTAACATATCTTTTTGCTAGAACAAAAGTATCAATAGGATTCATTTTTTTGCTATATCCAAAGCTATCAATAATGCACTCGTTTTTTCGGTAGATGGAAGTTTTTAATAATTCTCCATGCTTTTTCGTTCCATAAGCACGAGGCTATCGATAATTCACTCGTTTTGTCGCTAGTTGAACGAGGCAGTCAATAATGCTCTTACTTTGTCACTAGATGGAAGATTGTCAATAATACACACATGTCAGATTCTGATCGAGGTCGACAATAATGCTTCTGTTTTACCACACACACCCACACGATACTTTTACTACGCGAATGCGTTCAGTTATTTATTTTAGTGTTAATCCAACCACACAGTTACTATTCGATATAAAAATATTCTTAGACAAAACTAATTTAAAATGCTTCGAAAAAAAAAAAGAATTTTCAACAAAATGATAACTTCTTCTCTTAAGTCTCCAAAAATATTATTAACGGTTGATAATTATTGTGGATTTCCAGACATCTGTGATAATTTAAGAACTTGTGCTCATCTCGGAGATATTCCAAATATATTCTGTAACATCATTTCGGACGTTTTCATATTTGGAACGTTCTTATCTACACCAGACAGCTCGAAAGCTTGAGCTCGAAATAAAATTCTCATTTTCTAGAGTTCGTATCGTCTCTAACGCAAGTTTTAATCCAAATTCCATTTTGCTCTTTACATCTGGAATTATACAAATGTCCTTTTAAATCACTTAAAAACGAACGTTTAGAAACTCCCATTTTGAGCCGAGTTCGCAAAAAATTATTTTTCGAAATTATGTACTTAAATTTGTTTTAAGAACAGTATACGAACATGTTTAATAAACTGCTGGATGCAGCCCAAGCAAGGCATCTGAAACCGATTGCGATGATAATCTAAACCTACCTTAGTTGTTAAATAGTATTGTATCTAGAAACACCACACAGAAGTATTAGTATCAGGTTTATTGTATCTAGAAACACTACACAGAAGTATTAGTATCAGGTTTATTGTATCTAGAAACACT
>NW_013669753.1:60570-61189 GCF_000517525.1 Limulus polyphemus
TATTAGTATCGGGTTTATTGTATCTAGAACACCACACAGAAGTATTAGTATCGGGTTTATTGTATCTAGAAACACCACACAGAAGTATTAGTATCGGGGTTTATTGTATCTAGAAACACCACACAGAAGTATTAGTATCGGGTTTATTGTATCTAGAAACACCACACAGAAGTATTAGTATCGGGTTTATTGTATCTAGAAACACCACACAGAAGTATTAGTATCGGGTTTATTGTATCTAGAAACACAATATTGTTTATTTAATCTTCTGAGAACAACTATCATTATATACACTTCTTACGCCCCTTCCGGTGGCCCAGCGGTAAGTTGGCGTGGTTTTTTACTCTAAAAATCGGCTTTCGATACCCGTCTTGGTCAGAACACAGATTATCCCGTTGCGTAGCTTTGTGGTTTATAAAAAACATAAATAACTTTTCTAGGAAAACATTTTAGCTGTATAAAGAACGTCGTGTTTACAAATACAATGATCCTGATACTGTTATTTTAGCTGGATAAAGAACGTCGTGTTTACAAATACAATGATCCCGATACTGTTATTTTAGCTGTATAAAGGACGTCGTGTTTACAAATACAATGATCCTGATACTGTTATTTTAGC
>NW_013669753.1:62150-78524 GCF_000517525.1 Limulus polyphemus
GACGTCGTGTTTACAAATACAATGATCCTGATACTGTTATTTTAGCTGTATAAAGAACGTTGTGTTTACAAATACAATGATCCTGATACTGTTATTTTAGATGTATAAAGAACGTCGTGTTTACAAATACAATGATCGCGATACTGCTATTTTAGATGTATAAAGAACGTCGTGTTTACAAATACAATGATCGCGATACTGTTATTTTAGCTGTATAAAGAACGTTGTGTTTACAAATACAATGATCCTGATACTGTTATTTTAGCTGGATAAAGAACGTCGTGTTTACCAATACAATGATCCCGATACTGTTATTTTAGCTGGATAAAGAACGTCGTGTTTACCAATACAATGATCCTGATACTGTCATTTTATAATTTTTTTTATAATCACCTTTCACAAGCAAAAGCGTTCACACTATAAGAATTATTATTCTTCGGGAACATTGATACCGTGCATCAGAAGACGGAAATAAGCTTGTCTGAAAACCGCTACTGATACCACACGAAATGTGAACGTAACATATAATAACACAGAACCCATATCGTCCTTACATTAGGCTACCTGAATCCGATAAAGCACAGTTAAATTAGGCTTGTTTGATGTTTTGGTTTCTTCGGTGGTAATCGATGACTGGAGCTTCCAGGACATCTCACTGTGCGGAACGAGATCACAGCTTTCAGCTCACTGTTCTGTTATGTGTTACTAGCACAGTACAGTTTTTGTCACAACGTTTCGAATAGACAGGAACGGAAATAATTAAAACCTAAATTAACTTGAAATGACTCGAACACCAACATCGGAGCAGACAGGATTGGTTGTCACCCACGTTATTAGTATAAGGTAATAGAGAAGGCCTAACCAAATCGATATATTGAAGATGTCATCATGAACTATTACACAGTTGATGCTATTCAACGTCGTCTGAAGTCATTATGAATATTATAACGATTTTGAAACCAGTAAAAATTAATCCATTTGCTAAAATGCATTTGAGTTGAAAGAAAGGCAAAATTTGGATGCTATTTCCCAGTATTTTACCCAGTTTGGTAGAAAGTAGAAAGTTTTAAGTACACACACAACCTTTCTTTCTTTCTACCTGCCAGTGGCACAGCGGTATGTCTGCAGACTTACAACACTAGAAATCGGGTTTCGATACCCGTGGTGGGCAGAGCACAGATAACCCCTTGTGTAGCTTTGTGCTTCATTACAAACTATCTACCTATTAGATTAAGAAAGAATACGTTTGATGTCGAGTTAGAACATTATCTTCGTTCGTGTATTAATGAAGCGTGAACGTTAATTACATGTTAATTATCTATAGCTACGAGAGGATATGTTATTTTAACTCCTAGCACTTTATGCTTGGTTTCGTAATTTTCAGTTAAATTTTAGTTACAAGTTTTTGATATCTTTTATCTTCCTTTGATATTATTTGTAGCCGAGGAGGGATATGCGAATTATCCAGGAATAGTTTATCTAATTCCATTAACGTACAAAGTATGAAAGCATATACCTTACGACGTTGCTCAAGAGAAACTTTATAAATCCAGAAGTAGGAGAATAACTCCTTAAAGTTGTCTGATTAATGTAAGACCATCTTTATAAATCCAGAAGTAGGAGAATAACTCCTTAAAGTTACCTGGTCACTGTAAGACCATCTTTATAAATCCAGAAGTAGGAGAATAACTCCTTAAAGTTACCTGGTTACTGTAAGACTTTATAAATCCAGAAGTAGCATAATAACTCCTTAAAGTTGTCTCGTTACTGTAAGACTTTATAAATCCAGAAGTAGGACAATAACTCCTTAAAGTTGCCTGGTTACTGTAAGACTTTATAAATCCAGAAGTAGGAGAAGAACTCCTTAAAGTTGCCTGGTCACTGTAAGACCATCTTTATAAATCCAGAAGTAGGAGAATAACTCCTTAAAGTTACCTGGTTACTGTAAGACTTTATAAATCCAGAAGTAGGAGAACAACTCCTTAAAGTTGTCTCGTTACTGTAAGACTTTATAAATCCAGAAGTAGGACAATAACTCCTTAAAGTTGCCTGGTTACTGTAAGACTTTATAAATCCAGAAGTAGGAGAATAACTCCTTAAAGTTGCCTGGTTACTGTAAGACCATCTTTATAAATCCAGAAGTAGGAGAAGAACTCCTTAAAGTTGCCTGGTCACTGTAAGACCATCTTTATAAATCCAGAAGTAGGAGAATAACTCCTTAAAGTTACCTGGTTACTGTAAGACTTTATAAATCCAGAAGTAGGATAACAACTCCTTAGTTACCTGGTTACTGTAAGACTTTATAAATCCAGAAGTAGGAGAACAACTCCTTAGTTACCTGGTTACTGTAAGACTTTATAAATCCAGAAGTAGGAGAACAACTCCTTAGTTTCCTGGTTACTGTAACAGTTGATGAAATGCATTGTTGTTTTTATTACACTGTTCCGAAGAAAATACCAAATATTTGTTTTATTCACTATAGTGTAGAATTGTTCGCGTGCAATATTATTTATGTTTTTAAATATTGTTCGCACGAAGGAAAGCAGTAATGAAATACAAGAAACTATGTTCAGTAATATTCCTGTATTCTTATTGAGACGTATTTTGCTCGATTTTTAAATTTGTTTTTAAACAGTAATTTCGTAATTGTTTCAAAACATACTGATGTACGATACTTACACACAAACTGTACCATCACTGGCGCCTTTTTCTTTATTATCTAATAATTGTATAGAAGTTAAAGTTTAGTTAACTTTGAATTTTTTGTTGTTTTAAGGTACTAAAACACTTCTCAACTTTAAAAAACTTTTTCGATAAAACATTCCGTATTTCTTAAAACTCGGCTGCTTTTGTCTTGACTCTTTTATTCTTAAGCCTAACTAAAAATGCTAGAGTTCAGCAGACAGCCATGATAACGTCAAACAATGTCTATTGAATACATGAATATTGATCCATCTCGTCGTTCCTGTGGAGTTCAAAAAAGCACGCTTCATTGTTTTAGACACGTTCATCTGGGGGAGAGTTTGAATAAAACCAAAGTTCTAGAGATATCTAATCACACAATTTTTGTTTAATGTATTGAAATACGTAAGTTTTTCACATAGGTTATGTTGAAACGGTTTATTTCGAACGTGTCGTTTCGCTTTGTTAGGTAGGACAAGATGTGCATCGCTAAAACTTCGTAACCTTAAGGAACCAAACATCTTCGTTTCGGTGTCAGGTGTTGGCATTGAGTAATTTAACAAAACGCATGCAGTGTCGTAGGAAACTGTCAAACTTTGTCTTTACTGATAATGGTGAATATATCATGAAACTATACTTTGATCAGCTTGCTACAGGTTTGTGTTGTAGCACCGTACTGGTGAAATTGGTCAAATTAAGTCTACATGTGATACATGTAGAGTAATTACAAACTGGACTTGAAAAAACGTTATTATGTGTTTCTCTGAACTTCTGCACAAGCTTGACACCAAATATTTGCTCTCTCTAGAAACATTATTCAAAACGGCTTCCATTGCAAGTGTATGTAATAGTTTTATCAGAGTTTATCTGTGAATCAGCATAAGTGTATGTAATAGTTCTATCAGAGTTTATCTGTGAATCAGCATAAGTGTATGTAATAGTTTTATCAGAGTTTATCTGTGAATTAGCAAGTGTATGTAGTAGTTTTTTATCAGTTTATCTGTGAATTAGCAAGTGTATGTAATAGTTTTTTTATCAGAGTTTATCTGTGAATCAGCATAAGTGTATGTAATAGTTTTATCAGAGTTTATCTATGAATCAGCATAAGTGTATGTAATAGTTTTATCAGAGTTTATCTATGAATCAGCATAAGTGTATGTAATAGTTTTATCAGAGTTTATCTATGAATCAGCATAAGTGTATGTAATAGTTTTATCAGAGTTTATCTGTGAATCAGCATAAGTGTTTGTAATAGTTTTATCAGAGTTTATCTGTGAATCAGCAAATTCACAGATAAACTCTGATAAAACTATTACATACACTTATGCTGATTCACAGATAAACTCTGATAAAACTATTACATACACTTATGCTGATTCACAGATAAACTCTGATAGAACTATTACATACACTTATGCTGATTCACAGATAAACTCTGATAAAACTATTACATACACTTAAGCATAAGTGTATGTAATAGTTCTATCAGAGTTTATCTGTGAATCAGCATAAGTGTATGTAATAGTTTTATCAGAGTTTATGTGTGAATTAGCATAAGTTACCTTTCTCAGAGTTTGCCATGTACGGTGAAGAATACAAGTTGTACAATTTACTTGAAAGATTACTTTGTATTTTATTAATAACATCCAGTTTATTTGCATGAAAGCTTAATGTACACGGTGATATGTAAAAATATCCCTGTAGAAGTTAACTCTGTGTATTGGGAAAATATATATACAGAAAATTACAACTGAGTTTAAAATTCACATTTCCATAGTTGAGTGTGATCTTTTATTATCCTGATAAGCAAGTTGCAACTGTATCCAGACCCAAGAACGAGCGTTAGAATGTTCTAGCAAAAATAAACAAAGGTATAAGAACATAACGAACAACATTTGTTAGTATGACTTGATGTTTAAGGCGCTCGACTGCAAAATGCGGGGTCGAAACCCGTTACCGAACATGCTTACCCTTTCAGCCATGGGAGAGTTTTAAAGTATCAGTCAATCCCACTTTTTGTTGTTAAAGAATGTCCTAAGAGTTGGGAGTGGGTGGTGTTAAGCAGATGCTCCCCCTCTAGTCTTATACTTAAGAATTAAGGACTGTGAGCGTTGATCCACACCGAGATGTTTGGTGTGAAATTTAACAAATTAGCACACACACGGACAGAATCGTTTCTTAAATAAGCCATATAGATAGGGAGATGTTAGTTAAACCCTACTAGGACTAATATTTTATATTTATTGTTAACTTCTTAAGGAAATGGTTGATAGGGTGAAGATTTGTAAAAAGCTGCGTGCTAGTAATCATTGCTCAATTAAATTTTATGTTTTGTTGCTTATGGGAATAACGAATGAGATTTTGGTTTCAAAAAAAAATTGAAGAGATTAGACAACAATTAATTGTTGTCAATTGGCCAATTGAATTAGTAGGAAATACTCAATGTGTAACTATTTTAAATAATTATTAAATATTCGGGATAACAATGTTATAGAATAAAAGTGTCTGCAAGTAAAAAAAAAATCTAGGTTGTGTCACAAAAAACGTTGAAAGGGAAAGATTGAAGAAAAATATTATAAATACAAGTTTAAATTGACTGGTATGATGGGAGACTTGGGGGATTATAGAGGGTCTAGAAGGTTGGTCAAACGGGCTATTAGAAAACAAAAAAGAAATTGACAAAAAGTTGGGTGAAAATGTGAAACTTGTGAGAAATAATTTTTACAAATACATTAAGGTAAGCAAAATACTTCGATGGGAGTAGGACCTTTGAGAGGTTATACAGGAAGAGTAGTACCGGATATTTTATGAGATGGCTTGGTTATTAAATTATCCTTTTTTCTTTAGTTTTGACTAAACAATATAACTGATCCTGAACAGTTGCTAGATGGAAACGAGATTGAATAAGATGGTCACACTATTTCTGAGCTTTTAAAGAACATTTGGGAAATTTAAGGACTGGTAAAGCTTCTGGGCCACATAATATTCACCCAAGGATTTTGAAAAAGGTCCTTGAATAGTGGGGCAGATGCCATAAGATTGGAAATTGGGTTATGTTACTTCTCTTTTCAAGGAGGTCATAAAAATTATCCCAGCAATTTAAAGGCCTACTAGCCTTGCACCAGTGGTGGGAAAAAGTTTTTGAAAGTTTGATAAAAGATGCTTTGCAAAGTCATTTAACTAAATTTTTACCAGGGGGAGATCTTGCCTTATTAATATTTTGACATTCTTTGACGAGGTCACTGGTTAAGTATATAAGGTTGTGGATGTGGTGTATCTAGATTTTTAGGGAGGATTTGATAAAAGGTTTGTTAAGAAAGTTATCTCGATAGGTGAGGGGTTTAGGTTGGCTCATTGGATAGAAAACTAGCTGGATGGAAGAACGTAGAGGGTTGTTATAGATGGAGCTCAGTCAAACAGTATTGATGTCATAAGTGGGGTAAACAGAATTGTAGGTTGTACCTACAGAAATATTGGATATAGGTCTTAATAGGTTGTAATACCACTGTATAGGTCATATAGGCTAGACTTGCAGTAATGTGTTCAGTCCTGGGCTCTTTACCTTTTAAAAGGAAATTGAATTGTTGGGAAGGGCTCAGAAGAGGACTACTAGGATGATTCTTGGGATGGTAAGTCTATCATACGACGATAGGATAAGATCTCTTAACTTATTTTCTCTTAGAAAATATGAGTTAGGGAATCTGATAGAGGTGTATAAGAGTGTTAAGAGAATCGGTGATGTTGAGAATGGGAAGATTAAGGAACACAAATGTATATTTTGGCAGGAGAGAAGTCATCTTCAGCTAAGCTTTATTTTTCTAAAAGGGTGGTTAGTCTGGAACGGGTTGTTTTCAGATCTGGTAGATGCATTTGATTTGAGAGAGTTTAAGAGAAACCGTTTTAAATAATTGAGTGATAAAGGCTGGCTTTGAGGGTTTTAGGGTTAGATTTAGTGGCCGGCTTAGATGGACCAAAAAGTCTCTCGTTACTCTTTAATGTTATGATGTAAGAAGAATACGAGCTTTTTATTGATTGCAATTTTTCGTTCAAATCGTGACTAAACAATTTCATAAACACTTATATTTTGTTTATAGAATCTTAAATTATGAGAAGCAATAATTTAAAAATCTGTTAGCGGTCTGATACATTAGAAAATCCTGTAACTTTCACTACTTTCGGTTTTACCTTTGATGTATTTTGCATACACCTAGGATTATATCTGTAAGAATAATATAATTTTAACTCAACTTCTTCTGTGCCTCAGTCAGTCAGCGGCAAGTTATGAACTTACAACACTAAAATCCACGGAGGACATAGTGCAGATAGTCCATTGTGTGGATTTGCGCTAAAAAACATAGTTCACTTATTTCATTCAACATTTATTTTTTTCTTAGCTACTACGATGCTGTTACGAGTTTAACTTTTAATTTGCCACTTACTTTGCCTTCTAAACCAATTTATGATAATTTTCATTTAATTTTGTTCTTAATTTCACGATTTTTATCATAACGTATTAACGTTTTATTGCTATTAGGGTACATAGAGAATAGTTAAAAAAAAAAGGGTATGAAGAGGAACCGTCATTCGTTCAGTTAGATGTTTCAAGATAATCAGAGTTTTAAAGCTGGTAAACAAGTTTACTGCTAAAATTGAAAATGTTGTTTGGATCAAAATGTTGCATGTTTAACGCTGCTGAATTTACTTTTTTTAAATTCTTATGTACAGAAACGGTGGTTTCGTGAGAAGATGAAACAGAGTAACAGATGTTGCTACAGAATCGTGTATATATTTTCATTGTGCGTTACACAGAGGATAAGATCTGAAAATAATATTATAAACAGTTTAAAAATTCCAGTACATATCATAGCTTGTTTCTCTTATCACTAACCCTTGTTTGGTCGAGTGTGTCATTTAATGCATATACGATTACTTAAAAGTCTTCTGAAACATCCTTCGTTGCCTTCAGTACTTATATATTTATTTGCTTACAAATACATTACTGAACCAAAATATTTTTATCAAATTTTGCATTGGGATACTCTTAACTATGACATTTGAGATTTTAATATTTTATTTTGTACACACACACGTGACCTGTTTACGAACAGAAGACGTAGTTGTCTTAAGTTAATATAATAAATATAGCAAGACTTAGATATCATAAGAACATGCTTGCAGTTATTTAGTTTATCGACGTACTTGTTTCATAAAAGGCAATAATGGTACCGTGCTAGGGTGTAATCAAAATATATTGTATACAAGTTAGGCAACAGTGATCGAATTATAAACATCGGAAAATCGACACGAGTACTTGTTTGAGTCTTCAACAAAATTTAAGTATGAAATTGAGTTCTAAATTCATAATGAAAAACTAGTTTGCTTGCCATTTTACAATAAATGTTAAGCCTAAAGCGATTTTACATGAAGCTGCTTACTTAATTAAACTTAAGAAAATGAGCGTCTTATTGAGGGTAAAAGTAGAAATGATTAAACATATATTTTTTATTTTTTTTTTAAAGTTAGCTAATCGCCAATCAAACAAGATATACAGAGAAACTTCCACTTTTAGTGATTTGCATATTGTTGTTGCTATCGAGCGACGTGTTAAAGAAAGATTACTTGTAACTGATATTTTAGGGGGGGGGGTAAAAGGAAGAAGCATTCGATATGAAAGAGCTAATAACTACAACACAGTTTAAGCTCTTCGGCTTTTGTATCTTGTGTAGCAAATAAAACTTGTTAACTTGTTAAACTCAGATTAAATGCGAATGTTTTAGCTTGCTCAACATTATTATTGTTTAAAACTCTGGACAAGGATATAATTCTTTATTGTGACTGGGTAATTTTTTAGTAATTCTACATTATCACGGCTCTGAGCATGCACGTTAGATGTGTTTCAGAGCTGTCTTTATCTCATGTTTAACTCGTGCTGTTTGAATTATTTGGGTTAATGAACTGAATATTGTTACTAAAATGGTCAGCAGTAATCGGTATTATTTTAGTTTATTTCAAACCCATATTTAACTCGTTCTGTTTGAATTAGTTTTGGTTAATGGCCAGCAGTATTTGATATTATTTTAGTTTTACCAAACCCATGTTTAACCCTAATTGCTGGGATTAGTTAATAAACTGTATAATCAGCATGCATACACTTTCACACGGTTTTTAATTCACAATATTTATAACTTACAAAGTTTAAATAACAAAATCACACAATTAAAACTTGATGTGATCTACAGAATTAGGCCTACTTCTACGTCTAAACATTTTGTTCTTTATAGTTTTTGGCTTTTCTTCCGATATCAACTTTTTCTGGCAGTTCATAATAAGTTTACAATTTTTGATTTTTCCTAACGTTTTAACTGCTAACATTATTATAAGTTAGGTTGGAGTTAGATTAAAAAAAAACTGTTATAACACAAGTGGTGCTAATTTTCAGGACTTGCGGATTGTAGTTACAATTCTGTAACTTCATAAAGTCTTTAGTATTTTATGAAAAGTTCCACTTTCTAAAACTACAGGACAGAAATACATGAGAATTATGACATTATTATAATACTCAGCATAAAATAGAAATAAAGGAGCGACGATATCAGCTTTGAGTTTAAGGTATCCAAGAAACAAATCTGAGATGAAATACACTTACAAGCTACGTGAAGACGACCACGACTTTCAGTAATATGATTGCGAATACCTGCTTTCTCAGCATCAAAAGAAACCATTGCTGACGTAGCAGGGAACTATAATTTTTACAAAACAAACCGTTTGCTGACGTAGCAGGGAACGATCATTTTTACAAAACAAACCGTTTGCTGACGTAGCAGGGAACGATCATTTTTACAAAACAAACCGTTTGCTGACGTAGCAGGGAACGATCATAATTTTTACAAAACCAACAGTTTGCTGACGTAGCAGGGAACGATCATTTTTACAAAACAACAGTTTGCTGACGTAGCAGGGAACGATCATTTTTACAAAACCAACAGTTTGCTGACGTAGCAGGGAACGATCATTTTTACAAAACCAACAGTTTGCTGGCGTAGCAGGGACAATCATGCTTCTTCCTATCACTTTTTAAAAAATTCCCTGCTAAACAATTTATCTAATACTAGAGGATTACAGAATCTGATGAGGTTTGGTAAGTGTTCTGTTCTTATATTAAATCTATGTTATTTGTGTGTAGCTAATGTTTTAATGCATTCTTATTTTATGCAACATGAGTGGAAATAACAGAACATTTTAATGAATATAAAACTATTACCCTTTCGTGCTCGTTTCTAACAATTTTAAATGCCCAAAATTATGGTCTCATAACGACAATTATATCGTGTATACTGGGTGGGAAAAACGAATTTAAAATGCGACCCAAAGAAGTTTAGCTGTTCTAAGGACTTCTGTTTATAATTTCATTAATTCGTCTACATTTTTGGATTGATGTTTCACGCTCTAATGACTTTACTACCATACATATCTGTAGTTCTAGACTAAAAGTCAATTTTAATGAAGTTGCTTTGAGAAAATCCTTTCAATAATATTTTTTTTTGTCTATATTCAGCATGTTTCATATTAGTTTTTGGCAGGGACATTATTGGTAGAAATGAGACTGTAAGTTACGAAATGATTAACCTAACATAAAAATTGATCAAAAATGGTATCTCATCATAAGATAAAAAAACAACAAATGTGGACTTCTATCTAACCTTAAGTTTCCTTAAAATAGTTTTTATAGCTCTGGAGAAATCGTATAATTACTTTTTTTTTGACATTTGTTCTACATCAGCGTTTTTCAAACTAGGGTCTGCAAGTCGTCCGAAGGTTCATAAAACAATATTTACCAGAAGTATGATTTGTAGAATAAAAAAATAGTTTTCGTAAAAATATGTTTATGGGTTAAAACATTAAATTTTGGAATACAACTTTTCATGTACATAGTGTTTTTCTTTTTCTTCAAAAAAAACAACAACAAAAAAGCAATAAGTTTGGGGGCCTCGAAAAAAATTTCAGTTAAAAGGGGTCCTCATGTTACTAACGTTTCCTGGGTCGAATTAGTTGTTTCAATAGTACAAGATGTTAAAAAAAATTTTGAACTTTTTGAACCATAATATTTTCATTTTGGTTATGAAAGATGTATTTATTCTGATTTAAATTAAATGTTATTTTTTCTAATCCAGTAAAGGTGGAATAAAAAAACAAACACGAAAGCTATTAAATTGACTTGAAGAGGTAATCAGTTTTGTTTTCTACTTTTGTAATTTGTGTCATAATGTTCAAAGAAAAGTGTATAGATTTACTTTAAATGTTGTTTCTTTCGAATCTGTCTAATCCTAGGTGTCTGTCTGGACACGAGGCTCCAATAAGTACTTTAAAACTAGTTATCGATCTGAAACGTTATTTCATTAATGTAGTTAAACCTTGAGTGGTTCAATGTTAGTTAGATCAGATAAACCTTGAACATCTAAATACACAAGGAGAAAGAAAGGGAAGGAAGAGAGCAGTGGTGGGTTTGAGAGAGACAAAAAAAAGAAGGAAATAACAGGGGAAGATGCAGTACGTCGGGAGAAGAGAATGTAAGAAATTAGGCAGAGGAAGATGACAGAGAACTGACATAAAGAGAGAAAAGGCTTAGGAAGTAAAAAGGAGAGTGGAGAAGAGAGAGACTAAAAATTAAAGGAGAGAAAGAATCAGAAAAAAAATGGGGGGGGAATACGGTTGAGGAATAGATACAGAGAAAAAGGTGACAGACAGAGAGCCATAGAGAAAGATATCAGAAAAAAGACAGGGTGAGGAAAGATCTGAGAATGGATGATAGGTAGATATTGGCAGGGAAACAAGGAAAAAAAGGCTACAATGAGGTAATAGATAGGAAAGGAGATAAGGAGAGAAACGTGGGAGGATGTGATAATTTCTATTTTTGATAAGCCTATTAATCTTTGACAGATGACAAGTTTAGCCAAATTACAGGTTACCCAAGCTGTAATGGTTTCATTTAAAATATCAATGCCTCCAACGGTCCATATATAACACGTAACAAGACGTGGTGCTACACTGTTACAGATGTTTGAAGCGTGATAAATATTCGTACACATGCATCTGTACAACTTGTTATTGTAATATCACTCTTAGCACCAGTGGTATCTTCCAGCTTACCTAGAGGTCGCTTATTATCAATCCATTCGGTGGACATAATTTTACCATCAGTGCTTACACTCGTTCAAAGCGCGCTTCGATCGTTCTGTCTGCGAACGTGGCACTATTTTTATTTATGAAAGGTCTAATCACTTCCAGAAATGGAATTACCGGATCCTTTTGTTGGGAAGTCTATTTTACACACACACACACGCGCGCGCGCGCGTCCTTTTTGAGTAAGTATCAAAACAATTACGAAAACACGTCCTTATATATATATATATATATATATATATGTGTGTGTGTGTGTGTGTGTGTGTATAGGAAACACGATATTCGGGATATTAGATTGAAAATCCCTGCCTACACATAATGTATTTAAGAGCTTTAAAAGAGAAACATTTAAAAAAAAATGGTTTTCTAGTACCATTGATTTTACCAGATGTTTCAGGCATGTAGTGTTACCAGTAACGTCTTTATGAAAGAGGAAAAATATTAACATATTTATTATCTAAAGATGGCTCACATTGTGCACTTGTATAACCATACTGCTTATTTTACTTACGTGCATTAAATAATGTGTACTTCACGTTTCGATCGTGAGCACCGTACGTTGCACAAACTAAGTCTGAGCGAATCCCAAAGCGGCATTACAGAATGGCTTTCATATAAACTTTAATAATTTAATACATTACAGAATGGCTTTCATAGACACTTTATTAATTTAATACATTTTTCAATATAAAATTTCATTTATTGTGAAATCAAAAAGAGAAACAAACTCTAACAAAACTATACATTGCTCTATCCTTTTTGTTTTAAATGAATATTCAAATAAGCTGGAAACTACGATCTTTTCTGTGTGAATATTCAAACAAGCTGGAAACTACGATCCTTTCTGTGTGAATATTCAAACAAGCTGGAAACTACGATCTTTTCTGTGTGAATATTCAAACAAGCTGGAAACTACGATCTTTTCTGTGTGAATATTCAAACAAGCTGGAAACTACGATCCTTTCTGTGTGAATATTCAAACAAGCTGGAAACTACGATCCTTTCTGTGTGAATATTCAAACAAGCTGGAAACTACGATCCTTTCTGTGTGAATATTCAAACAAGCTGGAAACTACGATCCTTTCTGTGTGAATATTCAAACAAGCTGGAAACTACGATCCTTTCTGTGTGAATATTTAGACAAGGTGGAAACTACGATCCTTTCTATGTGAATATTCAGACAAGCTGGAAACTACGATCTTTCTATGTGAATATTCAGACAAGCACGATACCACGATTCTTTCTGAGTGAATTTTTAAAGAAGCACGAAACTACGTCTTTTCCTTCTCAGCCCTTTTTATATGTCGAGTCTTGTGCTAGCTTGTCTTTCTTTGGCTTTTATGTAACACTAAGTGGAGATGTGCAAAGATTACACATTTAGTTATAACACTTCTCAAAAATGTTGCTAAAAATATTGTTAATCGAAAACGTTCGATTGAATAATTTGTTATTTACTACACAGAAATATCGCCATTTTGGATACTTTCTGTTCATACGGATATTTGGAACATTATTGGAGATCGTATTTTCAAATGGTAACAAACGTGTCGTAAACGTCATAAGCCTTAGTATCAAGAAAACACGTGCTCAACGTTCCAATGAACGACTTCGCTTAGTTTCATGCATTACAAAGTTATTGTTTTGTTTGTTTTTTCAATGACCCCGTCAGAATTCTTCTCGTTATGCTTCACCACGGCTAAGCTTATCCGCTGACACCAGGCCTCGTTACAACAGTTAAGCCATCATCGAATGAAATTGATTAAAGATTGATGGAAGTACAACGGACATTTTTTTTGTCCCATTCGAACAGAATTTATTCATGTTAGAAACTAGCACAGTGGTAGATAGATGGCGTTCCTCATTAGCCAATAACATTATTATAATTAAAAACGAATACTGAACTTTAGGAGCAAACACTTTAGGGTTCTGACCTTTAAATTAAAAAACATCGACTCTTATATAAATTAATAGTATTACTGAATGATAAAAAGCTATTGTATGATAAAGTAAGCCGAACTCATTACAGAAAATGATCAAAACGCAAGAAAAGACATTCTTTTATTTAAACATCAATTTTCAACCTAGATTATACAAATTAGAAACGGACGGTTTGGAAAGGAAATAAACAACCGAAGAGCTTTTGATTCTCTGATCAAAATAAAGACATCTGGCAACTCACGAAAGAAGTAAATATTAGACTTATGTATGTATGTTTAAAATTGACGTTTCTAACATTTAATTTTGATAGAAATTTATTAACTACGGTGGCAAAGTGTCAACAGTGCGATGCAGAATCAAGTTTCCAATATTGTAATAAACACTAGGGAATTGATTGATTTCCAGTGAAGCTATTCTCAGAGTTTCGTTCTAGAAAGAATGTAATATTTACCGTCAGTAAACATTTGACAACATCCAATGATCTTGTATTCGGAGGACTAGTATGTTCAGACACATCCTACAGTTGCTCGGTTATATTCGATTCAGTTTCGTATTTTCCCCCTTTAATGTTCATTGTACATTAACTGACGTTTCGACTTTGATCTTATTTCCCCACTGTTTAACATTCAATGTGATGCGGATCAATGCAAGTAATTGGTATTAAATATTTTATTAAACGTAATAAATGAGGACTATGTTTACTGTTTGTTGATGTTTTTTTTAACAGCTAATATGACTTTATTTGGTGTTAAAAAAGTTATCCTAGCCATGACTTTATTTACTCTTTTATTGCTAATATATTTTTATGTAATTTGTATAACACTTTTAGGAGTTATTAATGTAATAAGTAAACGACTGTTACATTTTAAGTGTTTGTTTGGAAATATATAGTCGTGTGTCCAAATCCGTTCTTGACGTTTGATTTTAAAAAAAGCCCAAAATACCAGATGATTTTGTTGTTTTAGCGCACACTGGGCTATCTGTGCTCTGTTGACCACGAGGAATCGAACTTCGGATTTTAGCGTCGTTAGTCCATAAACGTATCGGAGGACTACCAGATAAAACCAAATGTCATTCAAAGATTATTTAAACGTTTATATTTTTCTATCACTAATAATTCATAATAAATCATGCATAAATTATTAGCCTATTGTTAAATAATCTTTAAATAATATCCAAGCATAAACGCTAAAGTAATTGAAAGTTTAATTACAATTCAACATTTTTCGTTGTTGATCAACTGCAACGGTTTGTGTAATTACTGAAGGCAGTGGATATTTTATGTTATGTATGTTTTTTACAAGCCGAAGAAGAACGTTTACAATCACTCCGGCTAGGTATAACTGCTAGTTCCTGAGGCCTTTTCTGGACTTGTCTGACAGTTCTACAACAATATACTCGTACTTGACATTCAATAATGTTCACCATTCACGAGAAAAATGATTTTATTGAAATTTTAGTTTAAAAATGAGCTATCATCACAGCATTACATCACAGGGTGGATTTTATTGAAGTATTTCTTTGTAGACGTAGTTATCTATAAAAGTGCCTTGCTTTTCTGTTGTAACTCTCATGAGATTTTCACTAAAGAACGAAAATATTCTTTTTAAATTAGTTTTTTGATTGGCTTATATTTGAAACTTACCCCTTTTTGTTTGTAATTTTTATTGGTTAAATCTGAAACATATGAGATTTTCACTAAAGAACGAAAATATTCTTTTTAAATTAGTTTTTTGATTGGCTTATATTTGAAACTTACCCCTTTTTGTTTGTAATTTTTATTGGTTAAATCTGAAACATATGAGATTTTCACTAAAGAACGAAAATATTCTTTTTAAATTAGTTTTTTGATTGGCTTATATTTGAAACTTACCCCTTTTTGTTTGTAATTTTTATTGGTTAAATCTGAAACATATTTTTTTAAATTTTCAATAGTTTTATTTATTGCTCAGCTATAAAAATACTGCTTAGTTATAAAAATATTACTCTGTTATGATTGGTGATGATCAGTGAGGTAGTTTCCGAGATCCGAATTTTGGACGTATACATCGCAAGCTCCATTATAATATGATTGTCAAAATACATTTAGTTTTACATCTATTACAATTGTATGGTTACAATTATACTAGGCCTAATACGCTTAATACTATTGTCCTATGATAAATATAATTATAAATGCTTTTCGCCAGCTTGTAAAAGGCGTACACACCATACGATTTGATGTTGTATTAAATAGTTTATATAAATAGTGTTCCGACCACTACTGTGTTTGTTGTATCCCAAACAGCCTGAAGATCTCTGGGTTGAACGAAACGCGTCGTCGTCGTCAATGGACAAATATAGTGTGGTGGAATACTGTTATTATAATCTCTCTTAATTCTAGAAAATACCCGAGGGATTAGATAAACAATGTTGTGTTTAAAAATGTAATAGGCCTAATACTAATGTCTTATGACACGTATAATTATTCTGTGTTATTATGCATAGCATATTATTATATTGTTTGGATCTGGAGGGCAATGTTTGAAATAGTAGGTCGTCAAGAAATTAATGTCGCGTCTTGGAACACTTTCA
>NW_013669753.1:79071-79951 GCF_000517525.1 Limulus polyphemus
ACAAGCAATAAAAACGTACATCACGTATAATGGTTAAACGAACCGCCTAAACGTCACGTTAGTATATCCTATATAATGTGTAAAGTTTAGTATACTCTAATCCCTTATAGTGATTGCACACGACGAGACACACACTCAGCATGTAATGCTATTTAAACACAAGAAGGGAAACAACGCCTCTGTAGCCACAAAGAATATCAAAGAAGTTTATATAAAAGTTTTGAACGTTTGTAAGTGTCAACGATGGCTCAGCAAATTTCGTTCAGGTGACTTTAGCCTTAAAAACTGTGATGGCAAGGGCCGACATGTTGAAATTGATATTGGTGCTCTGAAGACGCTTGTCTAACCCAAGGCAACACACTCGTGAAATGGCCCTGAAATTGCATGTCTCTCATGGAACAATAGGTAAACATCTAAGGAATATGGGAAAACTCCATGAAGGTGTTTGGGTGCCTCACGAACTCTCTGATAATAATCGTTTCTACCCTGTGAACGTTGCTTCGTCTCTTCTGGCCCATACTACGCGTGAACCATTTTTGGACAGAATTGTCACCGGTGATGAAATATGGATTCTCTAAGCGAATATTAAACGCCAAAAGCAATGGCTCAGTCCTAGACAAAAAAAAAAAAAATCTATAGATTTATAGATCTACAGCCAGAAACTGAAACATTTAAATCAAGCCCTTCATCAGAAACGCCCTTCACTGGTCAATCGGAAAGGTGTTCTTCTCCACAACAATGCACGTCAACATGTGGCACGTTTGACGCAACACAAGATTATGGAGCTAGGTTGGGAAGTTTTCCCCCACCCACCATATTTTCCAGATATGACAACATCAGATTACCATCTTTTTTATTCGCTGCAACATCATCTTAATGG
>NW_013669753.1:80908-82051 GCF_000517525.1 Limulus polyphemus
ATAAATTTGTTCACTAAAATAATTTCCTACTGACAGAGAAGAATTTTTTGGGTTATACAATAATTCAAGTGTAATCTGATCAGAATTTGAAGAACAAAGACAAATTCATAAAAGTCTTGCATATAAATTTGTTCAGAGATACTTGAAATATTTAGAAATATCATTAAGCTTATTCTTTGTTCATCTTTTTGTTAAAAGTGTAATAAAAATACAAAACATGGTTCTAATATGAGCTCATTATAAGCAGCATCTGTTAATTTAGCCAATCATCTTTCAGTTTTCTTCCTACGTAACAACATTGTAGTTTTGACGCTGTTTTCTCATTTTGGCCTTACATCTACGTATTTGAAAAACAAAAGACCTGGGCCTACTTCCTAACATGTTTCTATTTAATCTATAGCTACTCTGAAACGTTAATTAAATATGACCGGCTGTTTCTGATCCAATTGTCAGCACCACGGTAATGGATTTCGACATGTCATGTAGCACTTAGTGAAGCACGTGATCTTGTTTGGGCCTTAGTGTCCAAAGGAGGAAAGGCGAAGGGCACTAAAGAAATTTCATGAAGTAGTTTAGATGACCATTACTGTACCTCGTGACTGATGGTTATAATGAATATTAGCCACAGATACAGATATGTTAAGTGTTCTTATACGTATATATTATTGTAAAGTATTTTAATGATGAAGTAAATTGTTCCAATATAATAGTAACGATTTTGTTGCCTAACGAATTCTTATTTCTGCTGAATTTCTGAAATAATACGCAAAATACTTGTTTCGTTTTAAGTCGTGGTACAGTGATTTATATGTAGTAGATCGAATATTATGAACTAATGATTGAATTCGGCAATATTTTAAAATTTACAAAGTGATTTTTTAAAATAATGTAAGACTTTATTGTTCCGAGTCTCAATGCATGAGGCTACATCTGTTGTTATCTATGGAGTAGAAGTAAGTTGACATTTCAGTAGACATTTCACGTAGTCATATGGTAGTATTTACTACTGTATTCTTACCACAACCTCACGTAGTAGTGTGGTAGTATTTACTACTGTATTCTCACCACAACCTCACGTAGTAGTGTGGTAGTATTTACTACTGTATTCTCACCACAATCTCACGTAGTAGTGTGGTAGTATTT
>NW_013669753.1:83029-94176 GCF_000517525.1 Limulus polyphemus
TACTGTATTCTTACCACAACCTCACGTAGTCGTGTTAGTATTTACTACTGTATTCTTACCACAACCTCACGTAGTCGTGTGGTAGTATTTACTACTGTATTCTTACCACAACCTCACGTAGTCGTGTACTAGTATTTACTACTGTATTCTTACCACAACCTCACGTAGTCGTGTACTAGTATTTACTACTGTATTCTTACCACAACCTCACGTAGTCGTGTGGTAATATTTACCACAACCTCACGTAGTCGTGTACTAGTATTTACTACTGTATTCTCACCACAACCTCACGTAGTCGTGTACTAGTATTTACTACTGTATTCTTACTACAACAACTAGGCTCGTTCAATTTTTATGTTGAACTTTCTGTGGATTCTCTAGATTCTTTAAATTTTGTAATGTTCTAGACAGGAATCAAAATGGGGTAAAACTACATTACACGGAAACGTTGGACGGAAAACTACTTGACAAACATTAACCATTACGTTGCATGACACATACGCTAGCCAGAACGTTGGATGACACATGCACTAGCCATTACGTTGGATGACACATACACTAGCCAGAGCGTTGGATGACGCATACACTAGCCAGAGCGTTGGATGACGCATACACTAGCCAGAGCGTTGGATGACGCATACACTAGCCAGAGCGTTGGATGACGCATACACTAGCTAGAAATATGGCACAACAAAATAATCACAAACGAAACGTGGCAGTGTGGATGTTCTGATATTTAGTCGTAAATTATGAATCAAAGCTCTTACTACTGAATCTAATGTTTATAAGTACGACACCAAAGTTGTCATGGATCAAGGACTAATCATAACGGTTTGTTTGTTTGTTCCTAGTGTGTTGAACAAACAAACAGATTCACAAGTGTGGCCTGAATTAGTGTAGGATTCAACCATTACCTTCTGTTGAATTGGATGAGAGAAATGAGCTGAAATGATTCTAACTCGTACGCTGCCACCGCGATCTCCAACTCCCCCCCCCCCGTTCCCCCGATCCGCGAACTCCGTTGCAACTGTCATACTGCCACTGCTGTATCCAATGTTCCTATCCCCCCCCCCTCTAAAAGTCCGTGAACTCCATTCCAGATGCTGTGTCGAACTAATTGTTTACACACCCTACACGTTAGTGCAGTATGTGATTCACACGATAGGGATAAATCACTCACCATGTGTTATACAAGTTCTGTTATTTAGTGTGTGTACACCAAAAACACGAGAACCAAGGGAAGGAGGATCGTATGTTTTAGGTTTCACGTGATAAATACGTTGTTGGAGTGAACTGATAAGTGTTATCAGAGGACGGTTTCCTTTAACGAAGTTAAACTGGTTATTCATTAACTGAATTGATTAATTCAATAACTGTCTTCGTTATGACTCCGTGTTTCTTATAATGATGGTTATTGTAGACATTTATACCGTACGAATGAAGAAACCTCTATGTATTGACACAGAGCGTCCCATTAAAAATGAATTGAAATTCTGACATCTGTTTCAGTTTATAACGTAAGCACAGAACTGTATTGTAGCAGACTAGAAATATTTATATGAAATAACCGGTTAAAATGGCATACAAAAACCAGTGTTTTATACTTCGAAACTGTATATAATTTAACGTACAACTACCGATATTTAAAATACGACATCAGAATATGTAAGTTACGAATATTGATTGATTCCCGTTATGTAAGAAGTGTCATCAAGGAAATAGTGATGAATTTTAGTCGAAAATAAATTCTTTCATGTGATTATATAATAATAATACAAGAATAATATTGAATTGTGTCCATCGCCTTTTCGTTGTTGATTTTTCCATATAAAGATGGCGCTTTTCGAGACCCATGAAGTAGGAAGAAGCACAGTGTGTAACAATAAATAATTACATTAATTCCCATGTTTCTAAGAAAAGAAAATTAAAAACATCATTTAAAACACATGTTGAATATGAATACAGTAATGTTATCTTCACTAACTTCTGAGGTAAAATATTTCGCAGAAATTCCCAGCAAACTTAGATAAACTGTATATGACAAGTTGTAAAGAGTAGCCAGTACGAGAAAACAAATAATTACCGTAAACGTAATGGGTAATTTATAAACAGTAACCTAAAGTGACCAAAATTAAACATGTTTTTACAAGTAGTTGTACGAATTGGCAAAACAAAACCGTTCTTACAACCTTCACACACATTTTACTTTGCTCTGAAGAACGTTATTTTTGACCGGTTTAATTAATTTGCGGATCTCGGACTTTGTTATTGTTTACAGAACGGGCTGGTTTCTTCACATTTCATATGTAGGAAACTGGTGTCTGTCAGCGGTTCGTTTCTCATCCTAAATTGTATACGTTAAATAATTAGGGTAAACCGTTCTATGCCCGTTTACATTTCTGTACATCTTTCTTGTTTAGAACCATTCTCTAGGTTTATTGTTAAACATTCAATTCGGAAAGAATTGGATCTCAGTACTTGAAGGTATATAGTGATTATTGTACTGACAGGAGATTAATTATAACGTTGCTTAGTTTGTTTTTGTACCCAGTGTTCTTCAGCTTGCTTTCTGTAAGTTCACAAAACGCAATTGTTAAACATAATAACCCATAAGGAAGGGAATTAAATTTCTCTAATCGTACAATAACATTGTTGGACAAATTATATCATGGGTGAAACCATATTTATTTAATTAATATATTTTAATCCATCACATTTATAGGTTGTGCTTTTGTACAGCTTTTACCTTTTGTCAGATGTTTTGTCTGTGTGATATAGGTTTCCACTAATGGTGAATGAAGGTATCCTTGTTATTATTACAATTTGGCAAAATATGCGAGAAAATCCCTAACTGCTGTATGGGTGGCTCTTTTCGTTTTCTGGTGCATAATCTCCAACAAATATGGCACCAATAAGTAGAGAAAAAACTGTAACTGGATACAACCATCTATCATATTAACTTTCGTTTTCTAGCCTAAACTATTGCAGAAAAGTTGTAGATTATGCACCAGAAAACGAAAATAGCAACAAATATGGCACCAATAAGTAGAGAAAAACTGTAACATGGGAAATATGACCAACATAGCGGTATGGATACAACCATTTAACATATTAACTTCCGTTTTCTAGCCTAAACTATTGCAGAAAAGTTGCAGATTATGCACCAGAAAACGAAAAGAGCAACAAATATGGCACCAATAAGTAGAGAAAAACTGTAACATGGTAAATATGACCAACATAGCGGTATGGATACAACCATCTATCATATTAACTTTCGTTTTCTAGCCTAAACTATTGCAGAAAAGGGGAGGCAAGCCCATATCGCCCTAAATATCACCTTCCACTGTCCAAAGACGGTTCTGGGAAGGTGGTTGCCCCTATTGTTTCAAGGAGGTGCAAATATCATTTTATACAGAGTTTAAACTTTTGTGTGAATTGTTTAATTAAGGGTTATCGTTTCCCCACAACTATGAACGCCCTATATTGGATATCTCTCTCATATTATGATACATGTTATATTTCTACGTAGTAGTTTGTGCTATAGTTTTATTTAACTCTCTTTTATATATGGTGTTATTTACATATGACTTAGTTATTTGATAAAAAAACAACAACTTGTGATGCTGTTGTGTTTCGTGTTTTTTTCTTATAGAATCAAAAACATTTTAAGTGTGAAAAAAAGGTGCGGCCAAAATAGGATTGTTTGTGCGACTTAAAGGAGTGAAATCAAAATTGGCGGCCAAACTAGTAGCTACACTTATAGCATTGATAAGGATTTTACAACAAATAGTCATTCATTAGTTCGCCAGGCCATCATCACGACCCGAATTAAACAAAAAAAAACGCGGCCTAGTTAACTGATGATTGAATATTTGCTGTAGCTACCAGTTTGGTCACCAATTTTCATTTCATTCATACAAGTCGCGCGCTCATTCCTTTTTTTGGCCGCACCATTTTTTCACACTTAAGGTATTTTGAATTATATATCATAACTTTTTGTTAATACACACCAACAAACCACACCAAGTAAGAAAGTGACACTCGATAGTAACCAACATTAGCTATAAGATCGCAACCCTATTATTCGGAACAGACCTATACTTTACAGAACCGACCAGATTCTTTAAAATATATAGTGGTAGTTTTTCCTCTCCAAAGCAGTGTTAACAGTTTCCTTTATAGTAACGCCATGGAATTTAAATTACCAGTTTCTTGTCACCACTCCTATGCAATCGGTACAGCCGTATCCAGCATCATTATTTATGTTAACTGCTTAAGCTAATATCACGTGACACTAAACTATCTTTAATCAGGATAATTTTATAACATTAATAAATTTGTGCTTAAAAGTTGGCAATGAATAATCAATAATAACCTTCCATTCGTATGATTCCTTTGAAAACTTGAGCTAGAAACTGCTAATGTAATTTTCCTGGCCTAACCAATACTCGTTCACCTTATAGTTTTGCTGCTCTAAATCAGCAGTCTTTAACCCGAATGACGAAAAACTAAAAACGGCCTACCTTTACTCTTAGGTGAAGCTGTAGTAAATATTTTAGACCGATACTTCATGCGCAAATGTTTTGGTCAGATTTGAGCCCTTTTTGTTGGATAACTTTGCGTATGTTGCTTATACTTAGACCAAATTTGACATCTAATAGTAAGTTGCAAAGATCTGTTAGCGTATCAAATATGAAAAAAATCCATAAAAGTTAAGTTTATCTATCAAAATTTCCGTACTTTTAGGGCGAAGAAGAAAAAAAGGAAAAATGTCAATAAAAATTGGAGACTTTATATCTCTTGTATTTGTACTTCTTAATGGATTGCCTTGAAACTTTGTATAGTATTGTACTTCTTAATGGATTGCCTTGAAACTTTGTATAGTACATCCACTGAAAATATGTAATAGTTTGGATTACCACAGTCCGAGATACAGAAAACGGAAAATCGCTATCTTGTATTTGTACTTCTTAATGGATTGCCTTGAAACTTTGTATAGTACATCCACTGAAAATATGTAATAGTTTGGATTACCACAGTCCGAGATACAGAAAACTGAAAATCGCTAAACTATCACTCCTGTTAATAACAAACAGTATCTTGTAAGTTGTTTTGGTTGCATGGCACACTACTACGTGTCTTGATTATCATAAAACACTGTTATTGTTCTCTTTATAAACAACATGTCTCTTAGAAATTGTTTTTGTAATATATTTTGTCATTCAAGTAAAATAGTTCTTTGAATTTTTTGGAATATTTAATTTCTCTCTCGTGTGATAACTAAGAATACAATACTTATGCTGTGTGTTTCGTGTGTATATAAATCCAAAACGTTCACAATGAGACTAAAAACCAAAAACTCTTCTCCTTACCAGTCCTTCTCGTCATCATTGACTGATAGCGGAAGATTTATAAATGTAAATTTTTAAAGATTGATTTAGGACATTACTACCTCAAGGTCTATGTAGTGTTTATTGTTAAGCGCACAGCTGCACAGTAAGCTATACGTGTGTGCTTTTCCCACCACGAGTATCAAAACTGATTGTGACCGTTATAAGTGTTCGATTTTCCGCTGAACCCCGTGGGCCAGTTTTATTCTACTTAGTCATCCAGCAATATTGGATTTTCAATAAAACAAACCGCGGGAAATTGTACATTCAAAACCACAGTAAAAAATGTATGAAAGACAGTAGAAGTAGGGAACTACAAAAAACCTAACCAGAAACTCCTATTTTGTTATTTATATCTACCAAAAAAAGTCAGTGTATATAATAGGACAAGCCACAAAGAGAAATTGACATTTTTTCTTAAGAAAAAAATCCAGAAGCTGAACATTCAATTTTCTAATGGATGTAAGGGAGATTCGATGTTGAAAATGGTTCACGTACGTCCTTTTCCTAAGCAGCAAACGCTTGTAATTTTAAAACAAAAACGAAATAAAATCCCAAAGAATAAAAATAATTCGTCTGTGTAAGGTATTCGGTTAACATTCTGTGGACTTTTTAAAATCTGAAACATTTAAATTGCCTAAACAATCGTTACTATACGAGTTCCTTTTATCTCTAGAAGCTTAAAACGACCCTGATAACAATAGGGAATTTAATGTACCAGTTCGCACAAGTAAAATTATACCAAGTAAGTATTAATACAAATATAGTATAGAGTAAGGAATCATGTTCAGGGTTATATATATATATATATTATATAGACAAGTAACAATACAGATATAGTGTAAGGAATCATGTTCAGGGTTATATATATTATATATACGAGTAACAATAAGATATAGTATAGAGTAAGTAATCATGTTCTGGGTTGTTATATATATTATATATACGAGTAACAATAAGATATAGTATAGAGTAAGGAATCATGTGCTGGGTTATATATATATTATATATACAAGTAAGTAACAATACACGTATAGTATAGAGTAAGGAATCATGTGCTGGGTTATATATATATTATATATACAAGTAAGTAACAATACACGTATAGTATAGAGTAAGGAATCATGTACTGGGTTGTTTTTTATATTTCTACCACGAAAATTTGGGTAGAAATTACAAAAATACTTTTACGTACTCAACGAATTAAGCGATATTTATTCTACATTTCGTTCATTAATAGTGTATTATTATCTTTACAAATAGGAACATACTTTCATAGAACTTGTTTATAAATACAAAATATGTTTTCTTACTCGGGACTGCTGGAAGAAGAAAATAGCAAATAAAACCCACGCTCCACATACAGCTTCGTACAAAAGTCCCGCTGCTGAACCTTATAGACATGGAAATCATAGTGTATAGAGTAATATCGACAGTTAGGTGTGACAATTAACACCTGCTACATTTACTGGGTCATAATGGACTCTACCTCTGGTACTCATAATTAGAAACATCAGCACTGAGCACAGGACAACGACCAGCGACTCCACTAACGTACAGAGAAATGATTGGCGCTCCTAACCGTACATCTTCCCAGCATTACAGCAGGTAGGGTCCACTTAGCAGTAGGGTAGAAGCGTTATCCTCCCGAACATCTTAACACTATTCTGTTTGCTTCCGGATTTTACAGTCATCCTGAATTTTCAAGATTGTCTAATTTGTTCATTTCCAGTTACATTTTTGGTAAAAGTCGGTATTGCTATTAAAGCACGTGATACAAACTAAAGAAATCTACGTTAGAAACAAGTGCTGTAATGTGATATACAGATTACTTCTGCGCATGTATTTGAACGTTACTTCCGACAGCGATAGTTGTCATTATTCATTTATCGGCTGTTTATTGCCAAGAGATTAAAATGGATTTGACCCATAAATAAAGTTTCCACAAACATAGTTAATGAACACAGATTTTTAAATAGATGTTATGAAGAGCCATAAGAGATACTGTAGGAATATTAATAGTGTGGAATATCTCAAAAACATTAGAAAAACACTGTAAAGTTAATAGGAATGAAATATATAACTTGAAATTAACCTAAGTACTGATTGATACTTTGGTTCACTTCTCTGTGTGTGTAGAATCATAATGTAAATAACATATACATTTAAAGTCCGTTAAGCCTTATAACAGGGTAATAAATATATCGTGGTCCTACGACATTTGTAGCAATGAATATAATATAATCAGTTAGTTGTGAATATTTTTAATAAAGTCCGTTAATTGTACTCAATTTAGTTGTGAATGGTATTTTTTAATTTCATTACTGAACAATGTTAGTGTAATAATCCCCAAAATAATGAATAAGAATCTGTAAAAGAAGTATTTAATGTCAGTTATATTGTTATTTGAGTTGAAATTAAAGTTGTATTGCTGTAATTCAACGAATAATCATAACTTTGCTTCATGGCTGATCGTCAAGTTTGTTTTCACATTCAAAAGTTGCATTGTTGTACTTCAACAAATAATCATAGCTTTGCTTCATGGCTGATCGTCAAGCTTGTTTTCACATTCAAAAGTTGTATTGTTGTAATTCAACAAATAATCATAGCTTTGCTTCATGGCTGATCGTCAAGCTTGTTTTCACATTCAAAACTGTTTATGTATTTTTAGGTTTAACTTTAACATTTTTCTCTCTATGTACTACTTTAAATTACTTTTCTAATAAACGTTTTGGGCTATGCGTGGCCCAGTTGTTAGCATGCCGAATTATAAATATGAAGTTTTTATGGTTCGAGTCTTTCTGGTTGAAAATTGCACTATGCACTTTGGGGCTGTATGCGTTATAAGAGTGATAGTCAAATCCGACTACCGAATAAGAGTAGCTCAAGTGTTAACTAGTTTAGGGAAGGCTAGTGCAGATACGTCTTGTACAAATTTATTCGAAACTAAAACCCTCTTATTCACTGATAATTACTTTCATAACTCTAAGGATTTTACTTTCAACGCAGTCAATTGCAGTAAAAATAATGATTTAAATAATAAGAAATATATACATACCGTTAGGTTTCAAATTATTCAGTAACATTATTTTAAACTCTCTCTAACTTTGGAGCGCAACCTATGATAAATGGACATTATGAAATTTAATTTTATTGAATACTTTTTGTATTTGACGGGGAAATTGTGATTTACAGGTTGTAACAAAAAGGGATGTAAAAATACGCAATGAAATGATTATAGGACGTGAGCTAATAGCAAAAAGGAATATTAAAAAAAGAGATAATTACTACATTAGTCGAGCTAATCGACTGCAATTACTACACAGAATGAAAGAGGGGAATTAGAAGATAAGATTAATGGGTATTGCACCTTGGGAGATTGCCCAGACTGAATTTGGACTAAATTATATTGACTTATCAATTTTGTCGAAAATGAAAGAAACTTCTCGATCATGAATTAACTCTACGTAGAACTGCAGAGACATCTAAAGGGATAAGAAGTTATTACTGAAACTTTGAATTCACTCGGGGAAAACATTATATTTTGTTGATAGCTCTCACTGGAGTTGAGAGATACGTTGCTTAGACAGCGTACATACGTATCAATTTTAATTTGACACGTATATTATATTACGTATAATGTTTGAATTCAACTATAAAAGGTGCACTAAGACACAACATTCCTCATTGGCTGAACAAGGTTGCTCTAAGACACAACATTCCTCATTGGCTGAACAAGGTTGCACTAAGACACAACATTCCTCATTGGCTGAACTAGGTTGCTCTAAGACACAACATTCCTCATTGGCTGAACAAGGTTGCTCTAAGACACAACATTTCTCATTGGCTGAACAAGGTTGCACTAAGACACAACATTCCTCATTGGCTGAACAATGTTGCACTGAGACACAACATTTCCCATTGGCTGAACAAGGTTGCACTGAGACACAACATTTCCCATTGGCTGAACAAGGTTGCACTAAGACACAACATTCCTCATTGGCTGAACAACCACAATATTCTCTTCGTATGTTAACATCTTTGATTATGTTTCTTTTTATTTAAATTGCAAATACGTTTATAAGGATTGTAAAATGAAAATAAACCGTCTCTAAATTTAACATCTACACTACAGGCAATTGTAAATGAAGGATTATTACATCGATGGTGTGATGCATATTCATTTAAAATCCATCAATTGTTTGGAAACCTGTTAATCGAAACTCGTCATATTTTGTTTGAAATTCTTAACACATTCTGATTGCAATATACGTAACCTTAAATAATCAAAATTATCTGTTTCTTGTATATGATATTGAAGTCTAATATTAGGTAAGCACGTATTTCATTTATCGAAACACCTGATATTATAACAGTCAAGAACACGAACTAAATTATATCTTATGTTAGACTTTGTTATAAAACTATAGTTATCACAAAGTAAGTATCTCAAGCTAGGAATGGGATCAGAGATTTTTGTCATGTCAGGTTTAATTAAACGAAATCGGAGACTTAATTTAGTTTTCTCTTCAGCCAGATAATACTTACCTCGATAGTTTCTTTAAAACTCTTTATTTACACCAGTGTGACTTTTTTAACCGTTTTATGTGGTCCAAAATAATCCTTACTGTAATTTATGAAATGATTACATTTTATTTGATAGAAACTTGTGGCATAAGAACATTTAAATGATGCTGTTTTAATCTCAATTATTCTAACGTGGTCTCCAATATATCAGTCTTTTACGAGGATATTATGTTACTTGCATTAAGCCTGTTTAAGATAAATTACCCTTTAATTGTACTTTTTTAGCCTTTCAGATCAAATGGAACATTTTTTTTAAATATTTGCTATCATAGAATAAACCGTTTCTAACAACGATATTGTCATTTTCAGACACAGAAATAACACTTATTCGCCCTTTCAGCCGTGGGGACGTTGTAATGTTACGGTCAATCCCACTATTCGTTGGTAAAAGAGTAGCCCAAGAGTTGGCGGTGGGTGGTGATGACTAGCTGCCTTCCCTCTAGTCTTACACTGCTAAATTAGGGACGGCTAGCGCAGATAGCCCTCGTGTAGCTTTGCGTGAAATTCATAACAAAAAAAAAAACACTTAATAGTTCAAGTTGTTTTTCCATTTTTTGTAATAATGGCGTCACATAAATGTGCATTTTAGTCCCTCCTCCAGATAAGGTTAGTCATCACTACTTATTTCTTTGTGCCATAGAATAGTTTTAAGATATTTCGGAGCACGACGTTTGTAAAAGATTAGATCCTGTTCTTAAACTAACTTAAGTATAGGAAGCACGTTGCTATTTCAAGGCTGTTACGTTTAGTATTAGGAATTATATTAATTTATCTCTCAGTCGGTCAATTTCCCGTAACTGTGTAAATTAAACATATCAACGCAACACTGTGAAGGTTTGAAATATACATCAAACAATAAAATTATGTTTCTGATATAAATAAATTGTATTTTCACTTATTCTAATAGCTGTAAGTATGCTATATTACGTATCAGGAACTTCTACATTACTTGCGAGGTATTAATGTAATGTTAAGTATCATAAACCTCTGCATTACTTGCGAGGTATTAATGTAATGTTAAGTATCAGGAACCTCTGCGTTACTTGCGAGGTATTAATGTAATGTTAAGTATCACGAACCTCTGCATTACTTGCGAGGTATTAATGTAATGTTAAGTATCACGAACCTCTGCATTACTTGCGAGGTATTAATGTAATGTTAAGTATCACG
>NW_013669753.1:95176-99365 GCF_000517525.1 Limulus polyphemus
TTAAGTATCATGAACTTCTGCATTACTTGCGAGGTATTAATGTAATGTTAAGTACCAGAATCTTCATGTAATTTAACATTTTCCTACGAGTATACATACTGTTGATAAACATTACCATGTTTTCTAAAGCATTATATTGGAGTTTACACAATACATACTGTTGATAAACATTACCATGTTTTCTGAAGCATTATATTGGAGTTTACACAGATAATAGGATACTAACATTGAAGCAGTGAAGCTTTCACATTCTGTATCAATGTTTTTATATTGAGTACCCAGAACTCCTCAGTCGGAGCTAATGAGGACGTACTTTTAGTTATCATCCCTTATAGAAGATTAACGACACTTAACGAACTTAATGAGACGCTGAAATAACTAATTCTTGCATTGCTCGTCCCTGTGTTTGATATTAACCGAAACGGGTTGTCTTCAAGTTTCGTATATTTAACAATTATAAAATTCATTGATTTGACTACTGTGTGGTACGTGTGTTTCTAAGCTATCTCAAGTATCACTTACTAATTATCTAGTAAACTCTAGACGCATCTATAAGTAAGTTAGTAGTTTATCATGTTAATCAACCTTTAACCAATAACGTACTTTTATTGAAATCAACGACCAATCATAAACGAGATGACGTCATAACTGATTTCTAATTCAGCGAAACTGGTTGTTCTAACTATTCTGTTTTGCTCAACAAGGTGAGAATTCTTTGTATGTATTTAAATTTTAATTAGTACTTATTATTTTTGTAACAAATGTTTAATAAAAAATAATATTTTATACCTTAATTAGTATTGTACAATTAAAGCAGAATATACCATGCTAATTATGAAACCTCAAAAACAATGAACAGATGAGAAAAACACGAGATTACTTAACGATAAAATAATGAAATTTACATGTTCTATCGAAAACCTTGTATTAGAGCATCTTATGTTCCATAGAGGAATCAGTTGCAAAATTGGTAGAAACAAAAACTGATTTAATATAATACCGAATATCATTGTATTCACTTACAGAGAGCAACTACACCCAAAAATAGTTTAATACGATGAATAAAAGGATCTTTCAGACACGCATCTGAAATTAATGAAAAATCCGATTTGTGAATAAAAAAAACGTCGAATCGACTGACGCCAAAGCAATAATAGATAGCATGACAAAAACTTCAAACAATCTTTTGATAAAAGAACCTTTTTTAATGCTTAGTAGATGGGCGGTAAATGAACAATAGAGCTTATGGGGTGGGGGTTAAAATAGAAGCTTTTCACTTGATAAAGTTTATAATGTTGTAATTAATTAATTAGTTGTATCGTTATTTTATCTGAGAATTTTAAAGAAATCTAAAAGTTTTGCGTCATTGGGCTTTAAGAAAGTTATCGATCCTCAATATATATTACTATTTATCCCACAGTGAAAGGTCTCCATAGCTGAGGATGTTTCTAAAACATCCCTTGTTTCGTAGTTACTTCAAAATATTATCCCAGTGACATTCTGTCTGAAAGTGCGCTAGCACCTACGCCCCAAAACAATACAAAATACATCTGGATTTTCTTTTCTAAAGGTCATCAGAAGTTGGTATGAAGAGTTATCTGGCATGGTCACTCTATCTCCGGCGTGTATGCCGCTTTTTAGCTATCTAGAGTATCCCAAGGTCGACATTTCTTATTTTCGTTCATCATCATCTTTTTTCAATTTTTTTTCCTAATCATTGTATATATATGTTTGAGTATCCAAAACCAGAATTGCTTTACAGGTCCAACGTCGCCCTAGTTCAATTAACCAAAGATGACAATTCCAACGTCGCCCTAGTTTAATTAACCAGAGATGACAATTCCAACGTCGCCCTAGTTTAATTAACCAGAGATGACAATTCCAACGTCGCCCTAGTTTAATTAACCAAAGATGCGACATACCAAAAACAATTCCATTCTTTTAATAAGGTTGAAAAGAACGAGTCCTGGAGAAATTTAGTGATAGTAGAACAGATTCATGTGATAAACATTTCTGTTAATATTCATATATTGTAGTAGTATCTTTGGGTTCTAAGTATTTCCTTTTACTGTGTATATAACTCCAATACATTATATTGTAATGTTTGTATCTACTGCTTATGACAAAAAGTGTTAATTTTCTATATGGTAACTAAAAAGTTTTTTCGATGTTTAAATAAAATATACCAAATTTCTAACAGATAGATTAGAGGGAAGAGAGCACCTACCGTAAACTCGGATGGGGCTATCTGCCTAAAGCCCTCTTTACTTTCGAACAGATAGATTAGAGGGAGGAGAGCACCTACCGTAAACTCGGATAGAGCTAGCTGCCTAAAGCCCTCTTTACTTTCGAACAGATAGATTAGAGGGAAGAGAGCACCTACCGTAAACTCGGATAGGGCTATCTGCCTAAAGCCCTCTTTACTTTCGAACAGATAGATTAGAGGGAAGATAGCACCTACTGTCAACTCTCGGACTACTCTTGTCTGACCAAATACTGAGATACAATCTTTACTCTTATATCGCATTCACTGTCTAAAATAGCTGAGCGTTTTTTTTTTCTTCTACAACACGAACCATGATTCCTCGGATTCACAGTCCAACGCACTGAGCCATTGTAACAAGCGTTCTTAGTAACTCTGAAAGTGAAAAGTTGTATATATAAATTAAAGTAAAAGAATGAAATGATTTTCCTGAAACCTGTGTTAAAATCTAGATTTTCCTGTGTTAAAATCTTGATTTTCCTGAAAGCTGTGTTAAAATCTAGCGAATAACCACACTTGTAACGATAGTGCCATTATTTGGTTTCCAGAGCCGCCTTTTTAATGGCGAATTTACCCTATTTAGTAAGGATAAGTCGAACATTAATAATAGGATACATCGTTCTTTGTATACACGCACCTTAACAATTATACAGGAAACGTCTCTATTATATTGTTGGACAAAAATAAAACAAATAAAGTTAAAGATAAAAAGGGCTAAAGTTCCTTTATTGAAAACGAGGCGTTTACTCTGCTTTTGTGACCTGTAGTATTTTTAAGACCATGTAATGCATACCGACAGTCCTTGAACGTCATTTCTAACGTGTTCCACTTGGAATATTTATCTGTAATGACCATAAAGGTTACTTCTACGATAAGAACAATATGGATAACTAAATACATGTTTCTGACTCATTTGAGAATGATTAGATTAATGCAAATTTGACGAAATTGATATTAAATGCTGGATTGATAAGGAAGTATTCACTCATCTTCGTAGAGATTACCAAGCAAAGAGACGCTTGTGAGCTTCTTCACTCCACACCTGTAACTTTAAAAACGTCATAACTTTTCAAATAAACGCATTAATACCTAAAATCTTCTCGCGATTAAGTTACGAAATGTCAAATAACATCGAAAGTGATAGATCCAACCGCCATTGAACCCCCTTTTCTTACTTAACGAATGAATTGAAACAAGTTTCTTGATTGAGATTAGTTGACTAAGACACAAGGAAAATAAAAGAAAAGACTTCAATTAATGTATCCTCTAGTAAACCCTTGAATGAAGTTAGAGGGAGTTCTAGACGTTACGAGAAGCAGTAACAAGAATTGTTGTTATACACGCTAAGTCTTAGGTGGTTAGAAGAACGAGTGCTATTATATTTTAAATATGCCACTAAAAGCATAATAATCGTATTTTCTTAACAGTTACGTATTATTTTACTCTAAAGGTACGTCTACGTCGCAAACCATCATTACCGAACTGTACGCTTTAAATGCATGTAGAAATGCTATCTAAATATCAAAAAGCTTGCTTTTATATGAATCTTAATATAAAAATTTACAATTTTAATCTCTTCTTTTCAATTTGCACACTTTTTGGTGCTTATCTACTGGACTATAAAAGCTGTAGTTCCCAGAACATAAATGTGTTGCATGGATTCCATTCAATGCAGCAATGCAGTTATTGCAAATAACAGTAATAAATCTCAGAGTTGTATCAATTTATATATATATAAATATATTCCAGAGTTGTATCAATATATATATATAAATATATTCCAGAGTTGTATCAATATATATATATTATATATATATATATATATATATATTCCAGAGTTGTATCAATCTATATATATATATATATATATATATATATATATATATATAGTATATATATATAGTAGTAGTAGTAGTTATACTATAT
>NW_013669753.1:99464-100787 GCF_000517525.1 Limulus polyphemus
GTTGTATCAATGTACTGTTTTTCAAATTATTTGTTTCCTCAAAATGCATTGCTACATTATTTCAAAGCTTAGAATCAGACTTTTGGATATATTTAATAATTATTAGATACATATTGGTACAACATTGCTTTCAGCAAACATAAGAATAGCTAATTATAAGAAACAGGTGTGCTTCCATTATATTCTGTTTTGTTTTCCAGGTTTTTTCTTTTAGCTGATTAAAGCTTTATAACGAGGAATGTGCACTAATAACCTAAGCAGTTGCGAAAAAGAAAACATTTGTCTTTAAATTCGTGGATTATCTGCAATCATTTATGTAAACAGAGATGTTAGAAGTAATCGTTATGACTGAAGTACCTTTGTGATCAGATTTGTATGATTCACGTTAAAGTTGTATTTTCGATGAAAATTTTTTTAATATTGTATCGATTAAGAAGGCTTAATAAACTTTTAGGAAAGAAAAGAAACCCTTACTTTTATTATTTGTTCTTTCCAAACTAACAAGATAGAATAAGTCTAAAAGTCAAAGTAGTATACGGTTTCTTGCATAAAATGACTAGTATGTATTATTTCATCAGTTAGGCGCTCTCACTGTCAACTGCATTTTCGGCTGTAATCCCAGTAATATTTGTTGAGGTTCAACTAGGTTAGTCCAAAATTCGTATACCAAAATAATAGTTATATCCGTTAAATCTATATGTTTATGCTATATCTTCTTTAGAACTCAAAATTAATCCCAGATTGTAGCATTTCAGGCGTGAAATTAATGTGTTTAACTGTTCACAACTTTTTATTTAAATCACCCTATATGTAAAATGTTAAAGTGTAGTCACGTGATTTAAATACACGCTGTAAACATTTAAATTTGTATTTGCAGTTCTAAGGGATTATTCAACGTCTGGTTCAATTTAATGTTTTAAAATATTTTAAAGTAACTTGGTGCATGTACAACACATATATATATTAATTATATATTAATTGTATTAATTATTTTAAGTAATGGAATCGGAAAAAAGAACCAAAGGAAGAAAACCTAATTCCACCCCCGAAAAAAATCAATTATTCCAAAATCGATTGACAAAACAACAATAATTCACTAACTATCTCGTGACTCAGTTTATGAAGGTTATGCCAGGGTGTTTATTCACTCGTTAGGTCACGAAAGTACATCTCATGTGATCATAAATTTACATAATATTTTGATACATTAATAATATCTGTACGCTACCACTAGGGAAGCTGGTGTCTGTTTCATATTACATACTATATTTACTCAACGTTAGTTTAAACCATAATTTGTCTTTATGTGTGTGTGTGTGTGTG
>NW_013669754.1:0-16631 GCF_000517525.1 Limulus polyphemus
AAAAGTTTAAAATTCATTTAATAATGATTCTATTGTTGGATATAAGACGAAAACAACTAACTTGGCAATCTACATACACACTTAGATAATTAGATAATATTTGAAATACCCAAAAGTATTTACACTGTAGTCTTGCATCAAATTTATCGTCCACTTGTTTGTATATATTTTTTGTATTGAATTTCGCGTAAAGCTACTCGAGGGTTATCTACGCTAGCCGTCCCTAATTTAGAAGTGATAGAATAGAAGGAAGGCAGCTAATCAACACCACCCACCGCCACCTTTTGGGCTATTCTTTTACCATCAAAAAGTGGGATTTAACTTCACATTATAACGCTCCTATGCCTGAAAGGTCGAGCATGTTCGGTGACGTGATTGGGACCCGTGACCTGCAGGTTGGGTGTCGAATGCCTAATTAACCATGCCTTGTTTGCCCAATTATCGTCCATCACTATTATCGTTAATACATATTACACAATGACAGACATGGACTTCACAAGAGTTAACATTTCTAGCTTAAGTAGTCTCAGCTTAAATCACATTTTACTGTCTTTGTTGCTCATACATATGTAGAGTTATATATACAGCGAGATTTTCGAGAAAGGATTCTTTACAGCTTATGTTAGAGACACAAAAAGCGCTCCTCTGGGCGTTTAGTGCTCTAGGATAATCACCACCATCATCCAAAACATGAAAACTATGATTACGGAAGATAGACCTCTAATTCAACAAGCCATTGTGTCCGTCATGAGACCAAATATATATTTTGGAACTATTAAAAAAAGATAACGAAACGGGGATTTGACGTTGACGAAGACTCGCAGAGCAAAAGTATATAACATTCCAGCCACACCTAAAAGGTTAATGCCTGTTTACATGAGAAAGATGGCTAAAATATTGGAATCACAACAATCCTCTTCAACACACGTTTCTCAAGTACCTAAATGTAACTCCAGTGAGCTAATATACCTTCGGTCTACTTAACTGTGAGCATAAGAATCATAGACCTAAAATATTAATTAATCAGTTCATGTAACAAACTTGTCAAGTGCCCAGATGTAGTTCCATTGGACATAAGTGCCTTAGGTGTACTTAACTGTGAGCATAAGAATCATAGATCTAAAATATTAATTAATCAGTTTATGTAACAAACTTGTCAAGTGCCCAGATGTAGTTCCATTGGACATAAGTGCCTTCGGTCTACTTAACTGTGTGCATAAAGTCATAGACCTAAGACACGAATTAACCAGTTTATGGAGCAAACCTGTCAAGTTCCCAGATGTAGTTCCATTAGACATAAGTGCCTTCGGTCTACTTAACTGTGTGCATAAAAGTCATAGACCTAAGACACGAATTAACCAGTTTATCGAGCAAACCATAAATTGGTTAATTCGTGTCTTAGGTCTATGACTTTTATGCACAGTTAGGTAGACCGAAGGCATTTATGTCCAATGGAACTACATTTGGGAACTTGACAGGTTTGCTCCTTAAACTGGTTAATTAATATTTGAGGTCTATGATTCTTATGCTCACAGTTAAGTACACTGAAAGCACTTATGTCCAATGGAACTACATTTAGGCACTTGACAGGTTTGCTCCATAAACTGGTTAATTCGTGTCTTAGGTCTATGACTTTTATGCACACAGTTAAGTAAACCGAAGGCACTTATGTCTAATGGAACTACATTTGGGCACTTGACATTTGGGCACTTGACAGGTTTGCTCCTGTAGTTCCATTGGACATAAGTGCCTTCGGTCTACTTAACTGTGTGAATAAAAGTCATAGACCTAAGACACGTATTAACCAGTTTATGGAACATTGTGTAATAAGAATTTGACAGCATTAATATAATTGTTCCCTGAAAAGCTCTGATTTCATGGAAACATTGCCCAATGGTCATTATTAAAGACGAAGAGGAAACAGGTAAAGCATGATCTTTTGGGAATACACAGTCTTCGATACTAGCATGTTGAACTTAATTATCATATAAATTACTCTCACAGGAAACTCTTTGAGACTCGTGGCCCGGCATGACCAGGTGGTTAGGGCACTTGACTCGAAATCTGAGGGTCGCGGGTTCGAATCCCCGTCCCACCAAACATGCTTGCCCGTTCAATCGTGAGGCGTTATAATGTTTCGGTCAATCACACTATTTGGTGGTAAAAGAGTAGCCCAAGAGTTGACCATGGGTGGTGATTACTAGCTGCCTTCCCTCTAGTCTTACACTGCTAAATTAGGGATGGCTAGCGCAGATAGCCCTCGTGTAGCTTTGCGCGAAATTCAAAACAAACCAACAAACCTTTGAGACTCATTTTCCGACGGGTGGACTAACGCTTCCCTAGGGTCGAGGATTCTGTGACGGAACGTGAAGCAAGCTAGAAATAGTCGTTATTTCTTGTATTGTAGTTACAATCCATTCTTCCTCTAAAGTCGGTTTTATTAACAGTATCGGATAAAGTGGGTAATGCATGTATATCTATATACTATTATTATTTTACACTGAATTGTATGTCAGCTTAGGACTAACTTAACTCTTCAAAACTCGTGAGATATTGTTGTGAAAATTTCGATAACAGAATGGAATCAGTACTTTTTTGGGTTTATGAAAATACACACTCCTAGTTAGATTGGTATGTTAAACTAGCTAAATTATTTATTAAGTTAATATCCAGTTCTGATCTAGGTAGGTAACTTGATTTGATCAGATGTTATTGATAATGTTCCTGTTAGCTAGGCACCTACTCTGATGATCTTTGAAAGTTGGAGGGGTGTTCTTCTTTTCTTATCCATTTCATTCCAGGCTAATTGCGATATAATTACACCTTTACATTCAAGGTCCTCTCAGGCATCAGTGTGTTTGATCACGTGATCAGTCTGCTTTTCATAGGCAAGTAAATGAGGTGTGTCTATAAATGTCCGAGAGGGTTCTGATAAAGAGGTCAGTTGGAGTACTAAAGCCACTTGTACTCGCATAAGAATAAAGCTATATACAGGAAAACAACTAACAAAACATATGACATATTGTCCGTAATTAACTCTACTCTTAACTTTATTGAGTCTTAATAAGCTTAACAAAAGAAGATAGTAAGATCAATATGCTGTGATCTCTTGAAACCTGTAAAAACAAAATAATTTGATATTTTGTTAGTTTTCATTTTTACCAATAGGTGTCGATGATAGCAGAATGATGAGCGTAGATTGTAAGGTTTGCTATTAACCCTTGCTAAAGAAGGGTGTAACTAGTTGTGTTTTGTAATGTAAGTAATTACTTGTATTTTTATACGTTACTGAATTGTTAGGGCCTATGTTTTGGACACCAAATATAAATAATAATAATAACATAGATTATAAAGTTCACATTATCCTAGAAAACGTTTACTTGTGGGTAGGGTACCTACTGTAATAGTTAAAATCCGGAAACATGTAGGTGTGAGCCAAGATCACCCAACACATGGTGAAGAACCGAAATCCATGAAGAACTCCAAGGTTACCTGATCCAACTTTTGTGTTCAGCAACTGCTTCCCATTGGTGTATAGAGAAAATGACTTGAAAATGTCTAAAACACTTTCTGGAACAAATAATAAGTAACATATATATCAGTAAGACAAGTAGCATGATACAATCTATAAAGTTAGACATTAAAATGTAACCCTAATAACAGAAAGGTAAAATATAACCCTATTAGGGAAGTTTTCGTAAGATACAACGCTAGTGTAGAAAGGTAAGGTTAGCTATAATCCTAGTGTAGAAAGGTAAGATATAACCCAAGTGTAGAAAGGTAAGGTAATATATAATCCAAGTGTAGAAAGGTAAGATATAACCCTACTGTAGAAAGGCAAAATAGAGCCCTATTAGGGAAAGGTAAGATATAACCCTAGTGTAGAAAGGTAAGATATAACCCAAGTGTAGAAAGGTAAGGTAATATATAACCCAAGTGTAGAAAGGTAAGATATAACCCTACTGTAGAAAGGCAAAATACAGCCCTAGTGTAAAAAGGTAAGATATAATCCTAGTGTAGAAAGGTAAGATATAACCCAAGTGTAGAAAGGTAAGGTAATATATAATCCAAGTGTAGAAAGGCAAAATAGAGCCCTATTAGGGAAAGGTAAGATATAACCCTAGTGTAGAAAGGTAAGATATAACCCTAGTGTAGAAAGGTAAGATATAACCCTAGTGGAGAAAGGTAAAATTTAACCCTAGTGTAGAAAGGTAAGATCTAACCCTAGTGTAGAAAGGTAAGGTATAACCCTAGTGTATTATAATATTTTGTATATTACTTAAACGATATATAATATCTATTAAAAAGTCCCCAATCCATAGTTTAATAAATAATAATGGGATGATCTCTTCAACACCTTGAAAGTTAAAGATAAGAACAATTTAAAAAATATTTTATTTAATTATATATATATATATATTTAACGCAATCAATATTTCAATTGCACCAACAAAACGATTTCTAATTCTCACACCAAAATGAGATAAATTAATGTGTGTGTGTGTTTTTTCTCGTTACCTATTGGTTAAACTGATTATCTTAAAATCTATATTTGGGATAAATTAATGTATGTGCGTGTGTGTGTGTGTTTTTCTCGTTACTTATTGATTAAACTGATTATCTCAAAATCTATATTTGGGATAAATTAATGTGTGTGTGTTTTTCTCCTTGCTTATTGGTTAAACTGATTATCTCAAAATCTATATTTGGGATAAATTAATGTGTGTGTGTGTGTGTTTTTCTCGTTGCTTATTGGTTAAACTGATTATCTCAAAATCTATATTTGGGATAAATTAATGTGTGTGTGTTTTTCTCCTTGCTTATTGGTTAAACTGATTATCTCAAAATCTATATTTGGGATAAATTAATGTGTGTGTGTTTTTTTTTTCTCGTTGCTTATTGGTTAAACTGATTATCTCAAAATCAATATTACATTTTTTATTTATTAGCATAAATTAATACCACTGAGATATATAGGGTGAAAGTAGCGTTAAGCCTATACTTTGTTTTAAAACATAACATTTGAAAATACTTGGTATCGTAATGCTAACAAAGCTCTACCTAGGAAATCTTGTGTTTAAAAATCTATAGTTGACATTAAAATCACGTAAACTGTTTTTGTTTTGATTTTCCTATTAATTTGACCATTTCGATTTCAAAATTACAAGCGCGTACAAATATCATTTCAGATCTAACTTTTATCTCCCACAAGTTACTGCTCCAGAGGCCTTTCGTATAATACCAGAATTCATCAGTTGAACTGGGCGATGAGAAACACGATATTCTCCGAAACGCTGTTTACATATGCAATATAACACTCTGAAGGTTACGATTTAAACGTCGGAAGTTGACGGAGAATCCAACTGGCCTAAAACTTATCAGAATATTTCTCATGCCCCTTTTAATTTATCATTTTGGATTCAAAATCAGAGGCGCACAGGAAACACAGATTGTTAGGTTTTGTAATCCTGGATTTGAAGAAGTCGATTAGTAAAATGGACGAAAATAGGCTTAATGGTAAAAAGTGAAGCGCGATACTCAATATGTATTTTTCTTACAGTGAAAAATGTGGGGTCCCCCAGACGTCTGTTTTACAGGGGAAATGCGCAGTACTTCAGAAGTCTCTTAGGGAAAACGCGGAGTCTCCTATACGTCTGTTTTACAGGGGAAAATGTTGAATCTCTCAGAATTCTGTTTTACAGGAAAAATGTGGAGTTCCTCAGAAGTCTGCTTTCGGACCTTTGTTGTTTATTGTGTAGGTTAATTACTTATATGACTTATTGGCTAACAGTATTTCGAAACTTACTGCTGATACTAAAATGCTGGGAGGAGTTAATTCTGCCGAAAATGCTTCTTTTATCCAAAAGGATCTTCAAGATGACAGTCTTAGTGAATGGGCCAATGTAAAACTACGTACTTGGTGTATGAAAGTTTGAAAAATATTTACTTCTTGTTTGAGATTCGCATTAATGTTCTAAGAACATATTAGAAGTTTATCTGTGGTGAATATACAAACAAGAATTTATCTATTTATATGAACTTTGAACTCAAGAATAAGAAAACTTGTGTAACATTTGGGAGGTTCAGTTTTAAGTACTGTTTGTAGTTTTAATTCCCTTATTACAGGGAGCACATCAACATTTTGGAAAGATGGGGCACTAGATAGATTCAAGGTTTCAACAATTTAAACTATGATGAAAGGCTTAAAGTTTCGAACCTGTTTTTCTTATTGTATTATAATTGGTGGGGTTTTGATTCCAAGTTCTTAAGGATTTAATGATCTTCCCATGGAGTTACTTGCTCCCCCCCCCCAAAAAAAATGGACTTATAGATCTAAAAAATTTCATGAAATACTTTGCCTATTGCTATGATATTAGTCTGAATTATTTCAAAATTATATTGGATATGCTTATTGATATAACAAGGTATATTTAAATCTGTTTAAAAAATCAAATTGAAGTAAAAGTTATTTAATAATAAATATTTATGTTTATATTTGTTTCGGATGACGGACGACATCGATGTTACTATTTTAGACACAAATATGAAGTAGGAATATAATGAATCATTTTTTCATCCCTTAAGAACGTGTTTCCCGCACAGTAATTCGACTTGAAAAAAAACACATCGACCAACTCCATTAAATCTACTAATTCTAAACTTAGTTATTGAGAGACACTTTGTAGTAATATGTTATCTGTTCTGATATTTCGTGATCCATTGCATATGTTATAATTTAAGCATTTATTATGCTATGTTACGTGTGTCTTTGACTAGTTTCCAATACTTCATGAAACGCTATATGTATTATAACATTAGCATTACTTATGTTGTGTTACGTGACTCATTACATATATTATAACATTAGCATTACTTATGTTGTGTTACGTGACTTACTACACATATTATATATAACATTAGCATTATTTATGTTGTGTTACGTGACTCATTACATATATTATAACATTAGCGTTACTTATGTTGTGTTACGTGACTCATTACATATATTATAACATTAGCATTACTTATGTTATGTTACGTGACTTACTACACATATTATATATAACATTAGCATTATTTATGTTGTGATACGTGTCTCACTACATATGTTATAATATCAGCATTACTTATGTTGTGCTATGTTATTTATTACATATGTTATAACATTATCATTACTCATGTTGTGCTATGCGACTCAATACATATGTTATAACATTATATTACTTATGTTGTGTTACGTAACTAACTACATATGTTATAACATTAGCATTATTTATGTTGTGTTATGTGACTCACTACATATGCTGTAATGTAAGCATTATATATACTGTGTTATGTGACTCACTACATATGCTGTAATGTAAGCATTATCTATACTGTGTTATGTGACTCACTACATATGCTGTAATGTAAGCATTATCTATACTGTGTTATGTGACTCACTACATATGCTGTAATGTAAGCTGTTACTCTCAGGGGTTCTTTAACCCACTACTTTTTACTCTAACAAAGACCTATACCACATTCAATACTCTTCCTTTTGCCTTCAATCCCTTACCTATCTTTGTTTTTGTATTAGAGGCATTACAAGAATTTTCATTACTGAAGCTAAACACTGTGTGTGTCTTCGTTAACGAAACGTTCTCTGATCTCAATGTACAATGTCGATTTTGGATCAGTGAATATACTCAGTATATATATATACAGACTTAAAATTTAATGATTTTTTTCAAACAAATTTTGCAAGAACACTAACCCTTCCACGGCTTAGAAGTTTTTGATTCATCTGTATTTTCTTTCGGTTGATATTGTTTCCATAAGTCAAGAGTGGTTCCTATGATCACCAATAATATAAGTGTTCCATGTAAGGATCTGTACATAGAAAAATACAGGACGATAAGTTAATCTTTTAAACCATTAAGAGATGACTGAAATTATTATTATTTTAAGAATTACGAATTATTTCGCTAACTGCTTCAAGCTACAAAATAAATTCATGAGCAAACAATGTTTAATGATTGTGTATTTGAGCTAGAAAAAAAGTCAATAATAATTTTCTTTCTTCCACGATAAGAAACAAACGACAGCAAAACACAAAGTCAAATTACTGTCATAGAATGAATGTGAAGTATTCAGAAACAAAAGCGAAAAAATTATAATAATAAAACAGCCAATGCGCAATTTGCTAGTGGTAATTAACCTGAAAAGGTGTTAGATCATTTTTACTTAAAATCAGGTCACTATATTGACACTTTTCGAATTTTGGATTGAAATAATAATTTTGTTTCGACCTTTGTGATTAGACTTTCATCAGGACATAGTGAAGCCACCTGTAAAGATGTAAAGTTATCAATCTCCAAGCTCCATGGAAATGATGGTTATATAACACTGAAGCAGAATAGATACACAGGTGCCATCTACATAGATGTAAAGTTATCCATCTCCAAGCTCCATGGAAATGATGGTTATTTAACACTGAACTGCAAGATAGATATACAGTGCCATCTACATAGATGTAAGGTTATCCATCTCTAACATCCATGGAAACGATGGTTGTATAACACTGGACGCCAAGATATCTACAAATAATCGCAGTGTAATATTGTTTTTCTATTAGTGAGAAAAAGTGGTTTTAAAGATTCAACGAATATAACTTACAAGACTCCGATCTGTTCTGCATTCAGCTTAGTTTTGGTTTTCACCTCACAATGAGGCACTGTCACTTGTACCACATCTTGAAAAGCTACAAAATGGAGGAAAGATAAAGAACATCACCAAATTGTAAATTTATGTTCATTTGATCGATTTTAAAAGTTGCACTTTTTTCTTGACATAAAATACGTCTCTTACAATAAATTCACTAGAGCTTTCATTTTCGTTTTTTATCTGAAATATTGTCACATGCACTACAGGGCGGCTTTTATATAGTTCATTTTGCTGCAGTATTTTAAAAGGAGCGTGTTATTTCATAAATTCAAGTTTACAGTTTTCGCCTTAACATTTCTTGTTTATTTGATATCTCAGCAAACCAAACCTGAATCTAAGTGTAATTTTAATGTCATCATGCTCAAACTCTTAATTAAGTTATAAAACCGATCAGTATGACTTGTTGCCTTAATTTTAGAGATTAAGTAAAATACAGGTCCAATAACAAAAAAGAAGGAAAGAAATACAATTTCAACTTACATTCAGTGAGCCCCCCCCCAGTGGCACAGCGGTATGTCTGCGGACGTACAACACTAGAATCCGAGTTTCGATACCCGTCGTGGGCAGAGCATAGATAGCCCATTGTGTAACTTTGTGCTTAATTACAAACAAACATTCAGTGAAACACATTCGGATGTTATGACGGTGCTACTAAAAAGAATATTTCATGAGAAAAAAAATTGTTTGCTTAAAAACAAAATAGAATAATAAAGACACTGAAGGCCTACTCCACCTGTCTCCCCAAAAATGTAAATACTGATTAAAAGTCGGCGTCTTCTATTTGATGAAAAAAAAACAGCATATTTTGTACAATAGTATATGAAAGAAATCTGCAGTTGTGTGGTCTTCAACTAGAAAATTGATCAATTAAGACAAGTTTATCGCTCCTAAAAAATATGATGAATAGAATTTTCATAGAACATTATCACCCCTTAAATTTGGGCTATTGAACAACAGTTAGGGCTCATGCTGTGTTCTTACTCAGGTCAGGAAAACACTCCTCGCAAACTGAATTTACTGTCTACTGAGGTTACCAATGGAAAACAATGTTCACCAACTGAATTCACTGCCATTTAAGTTTTATGAATTTGCCTCCTAGCCTGCAATCGACTTTTGGTAAGAATTATACACTTTTGATACCATGTAAAGGTTTTTGAATCTTCCCCTAGTCGGTGGTCAGTTTTCGGTAAGAAGATACACTTTTGATACCATGTAAAGGTTTCTGAATCTTCCCCTAGTCGGTGGTCAGTTTTTGGTAAGAAGATACACTTTTGATACCATGTAAAGGTTTTTGAATCTTCCCCTAGTCGGTGGTCAGTTTTTGGTAAGAAGATACACTTTGGATACCATGTAAAGGTTTTGAATCTTCCCCTAGTCGGTGGTCAGTTTTGGTAAGAAGATACACTTTGGATACCATATAAAAGTTTTTGATTCTTCCCCTAGTGGTGGTCAGTTTTTGGTAAGAAGATACACTTTTGATACCATGTAAAGGTTTTTGAATCTTCCCCTAGTCGGTGGTCAGTTTCGGCGCCATAAAAACACGACAAGAACTGCAAGAAATGTATTAAGTCCGATTATACAAAGAACAGAAACTTGATTGACTTTTAACAGGATGTGTGACTAAAGGTGTTGGTGTATAGGTTATTTAGCTGAAAAGGTGGTAAGATCATTTTTTATCCGTTACAGCGATTGGTCACATGCCATTATTCGTGTTCTTGGATTGGTCGCATGCCAAATTGCAAACCTGAAAGTCTTCTGACCAACATAGAGAATTAATTGACAACATGAATGTTCTTTGAGAGATGTTTCTACAACAGACAGTTGCCGTCCATTCAACTACATTTCAACATGAATGTTGCATATTTGTCAATTACGATCATGTACATTCATGTTAGCAACTTTGAGGTAAATAAGTATATTTAAAACTACATAAAGACGAGCAGTAAAAAAAAATCTAAAACACACACACACACACACACACACAATATTTGCTCTAATTAGTCATGCTGGCTAAGACAAGGTGTCAGTTTACATTCTCGTTTATTTGAATACGGAAATAATACGGAAAACTAATTTAATTAAGAATTACATGATCAAGAATTAATTCATTTCTGGAGTTTAATTCAACTGAGAAAAAATTTAATTAAATCAGATGTAGTTGCATTTTCTTAATCTGAAGGATTGTTTGTTTGTTTGTAGTTAAGGTTAAAGCTACACAAATGGCTATCTGTGCTCTGCCCACCACGGGTATCGAAACCAGGTTTCTAGCATTGTAAGTCTGCAGACATTCCGCTGTGCCACGGGGGAGGGGGGGCTAATCTGGAGGAAGTTTTAAATCTGCAACATGGCAGATAAACATGACACATTTAAGAATAGTTTAATAACTTGTAATTTCGATTTATATATAAAAAATTTTGACCATTTATAAAATCATCACCTACTAATCCATTTAGATATATTAATCCAGTTTAGAAAGTAGGTCTAGTTTGTAGCCACTTAAATGTATTCATTTACATATATTAGAAATAGAGCAAGCATGTCATTTTGAATTGTGAAACCTACCCTTGTTTAAAAAACACGAGAGTAAGTACATCTATGATCAGATAAAAAGGAAAATTAGGTAATATTAAACAGAGCTGTTTATGTTCATGTTTTCCAGGCTCTTAGGTGACCTAAATAACTTTCAAACACCTGGTGTTTATCTATTAGACCACAGTTATCATGTAAACCCAATAATTAGATTCACAATTACAGAATGTTACTTTGTAACCATCTTCAGAAGGAAATGTTCGTTCTCTTGAGTTTGTAGCTACACCTAGTGGTAGAAACTAAGAAGCAAGAAGAAAGCATGGCTTAGGGTGGTATATACTCCAAATGTCTTTCATATTTCATGCGTCTTAAAATTCTAATACTTTCCTTACTCGAAATAAAAACATTATTTTTGCTTACGCGCGCATGCGTAGATATACATATACTATATCCATACCTGCTTTTACTAATTTTTCAACATCTTCTGCTGAGCACGTTGACGGAACACACAAACCAAAGAAGTAGTTTAAGGAGGACAAGAATATTAGCGCCTCCTTTATCTCACCAAGCACCTAGGAATATAAAGTTATAATAAATTAAAAATCGACACCTGTTTTCTGAAAAAACAAACATTTTAATCAAATCAAACAGTTATTGTAAAGGTGTTGTATCTACAATTACTGACTTTTATCTGTAACATTTGACATCTTTATTTCTCCATGATCTTTTAATACATTTCATTTTAGACAATATAAACACACAAACACAAAGACTACATCTATTTTACTCGTCATGCCTCTTGAAGTTAAGACTATGTTTGATAGAGAGATTGGTTTATTTGAATTTTTAGTGATATTTGTTTTCAATTTAATCTTTTAATACATTTCATTTTAGACACTATAACACATAAACACAAAGACTACACCTATTTTACCCGTTAGATAGACAGATTGATTTATTTGAATTTTATTGTTATTTGTTTTCAATTTATACTTTCCGGTAGTATAACAACATGGAATCTTTTTTTTTTCTTTCCTTTTTCATTGTTTAAGTTGAGATTAACAACAATGAAAAATGCTTAGATATGAATTCATCACCTGACACCTATTATCGAGCATAAAGTAGGCTTAAGTTCAAATAAACCCACTTTATGCTACTTAATACGTGCAAAAATTTGGTGATGCATCTACTACAAATATTATCAACAAAGCTAACCGTATCTTGTAGTTTTGTGTCCAGAGGGGCTAAAGGTGAAGGAAAAGTTGGTTTCAATTTCAACGTGCAGTAGTTTCCACGAAAGTCCTCTTTCTTTGATCTTTTGTTGGACACAATGATATTGAGACACTCATCATAAGATCCAAAGTCGGTCGTTGTACCGTCCAAAATTCCAGGACCAAACTTCGCTGATGCATCCAACACTAAAGCAAATAAAAAAGTCATTTTAATAAAAATAGGAGAAAAAAAAGGTAACTAAAAAAATTAAGTACGTTTAATGGGGATGTACAACAATAGTGTGGTTAATATTGTTAGGGATAATTCAATTATTCTACGTTATCTAAAATTATTTTTAAAGATATATTTACAAATGGTATTACCCATTGTTCTTTTTTTATATAAAAAAACGTGATTTAAGATTGAAGAAATTGTTCAGAAAAGAAGTACAAATTGTAATTATATTCACGTTAAGGTCATGTAATGTTGGAAGCAGATTAACACAAAAATAACCGAAATATGTATTGTTCAAGCTTGCTATAACAATGTTAATTCGTGTAAAGTAGGGAACAGATTAACACAAAAATGACCGAAATATGTATTGTTCAAGCTTGCTATAACAATGTTAAGGTCATATAATGTTGGTTTAGCAGTGTAAAACTAGAGGGAAGGCAGCTAGTCATCACCACCGACCGCCAACGAATAGTGGGATTGACTGTCACGTTATAACGCCCCCACGGCTGAAAGGACGACCATGTTTGGTGGGACGGAGATTCGAACCCGCGACCTGCGGATTGCGAGTCGAGCACCCTAACCACCTGGCCATGCCGGGCCATATGTAACGTTGGAAGCAGATTAACATAAAAATAACCGAAATATGTATTGTTCAAGCTTGCTATAACAATACATATTTAGGTTACTTTTGTGTTAATCTGTTCCCTACTTTACACGAATTAACACAAAAGTAACCTAAATATGTATTGTTCAAGTCTGCTGTAACAATGTTAATTCATGTAAAGTAGGGAACAGATTAACACAAAAGTAACCTAAATATGTATCGTTCAAGTCTGCTGTAACAATGTTAATTCATGTAAAGTAGGGAACAGATTAACACAAAAGTAACCTAAATATGTATCGTTCATGACTGTGTAACAATATCTAGTTCATGTAATGTAGGGAACAGATTAACACAAAAGTAACCTAAATATGTATCGTTCATGACCGTGTAACAATATCTAGGTCATGTGATATAGGGAACAGATTAACACAAAAGTAACCTAAATATGTATCGTTCATGACTGTGTAACAATATCTAGTTCATGTAATGTAGGGAACAGATTAACACAAAAGTAACCTAAATATGTATCGTTCAAGTCTGCTGTAACAATGTTAATTCGTGTAAAGTAAGGAACAGATTAACACAAAAGTAACCTAAATATGTATCGTTCAAGTTTGCTGTAACAATGTTAATTCGTGTAAAGTAAGGAACAGATTAACACAAAAGTAACCTAAATATGTATCGTTCAAGTCTGCTGTAACAATGTTAATTCGTGTAAAGTAGGGAACAGATTAACACAAAAGTAACCTAAATATGTATCGTTCAAGTCTGCTGTAACAATGTTAATTCGTGTAAAGTAAGGAACAGGTTAACACAAAAGTAACCTAAATATGTATCGTTCATGACTGTGTAACAATATCTAGTTCATGTAATGTAGGGAACAGATTAACACAAAAGCTAAATATGTATCGTTCAAGTCTGCTATAACAATGTTAAGTTATTTAATTTCTGAGTGCATACTGGACTCTAGAAATAGACGACATTGTAACATCAAATTTTGTTTGATTGTTGTTACTTGGACTCTCAACGTTTGCTTTCCACCATCTTCAGGTTTGTGTTTAGAGAAATGCTTCTGAAGTTGTAGAGCGAAAGGTTGAGTGTCAAATTAAATAATAAAAAACAACGAAATTTGGTGTGTTAAGATCTTTTATTTATGAAATTAATGTTAAGCTATTATAATGAAAGATTTCAAACAACTGTTTTTTTATAAAATGTATTTTAAACTTTTTAAAGTTTATATTTATATATGGTTTTGTGTCCTTCACAAGAACACAACATTTTTCCTTCTTCCCTCCTCTCTGTCTCTCTTTTTTTTGTAACGAGACTATTATTATGAAATAAAACCTTGAACCTTACATGTGAGGTGTGTAAGGTAAAGTCTGTTTTTTTTCGTTTTTTTTTTTAGTTCAACGAAATTGCATGTTTTTTTAAAGTTATATTAAAAAAATCTAGCGTGATGCACAGAGGCTCTAATGTAGGGATCAAGCTCTTGCAAGGGGATCCGTACCATAAAAAAAACAAAAAACTAGTCAGGACATCTGCTCTTGGTACCTGAACACGTGTACTGAGTTTGTTCACGCTAGCTTGTGAATAGGAGTATGGATAGAGTTTCGAATCTGGCGTTCTCAGGATCCCAAAATGGACCAGGGATACAAAATCCGGTGCTAGATCCAACTTCAGCGACCCAGCACATCTACTTCTAAGATTCTCATCATGTCTGGGCGACATTTTGGAACTTTTTAGCCCCATTAATAAACTATTTGATATGGGGCTACTCTATACAGATAAAAGACATCCTCCGGACATCTCCGAGTCCTATTAGATCCCAAACTGTGAGAGAAATTCGCTGAGAAACAAATAGATTTACAAATAAATGCTTCCCACTGACCTAGCATACGTCTGTGGGCTTATATTTTGTGTTTGTCAGCGAGATTTCTCAAAAATGGCTAAATGGATTTGAACGAAAGTTGGTAGACATTTGGACTATGGCACATCTTAGAAGTGATTAATTTTTGGAGGGTCAAGGTCACGGCAAGGTCAGGAAAAATAAAAAAAATCCCTATCTGTTAACATGGGGACCGAATTTTTCACACTATTTTTGGTCTATAACTCAGTCAAAAAAAAATCAGATTTTGATGGATCTCGGTGGACTTATGTAGAATATTATTCCTCACTGTTCTGCTGTAAATGGTCTGTATCCATTGATAACGACAGACACACGGACACATTTTCGTATTTTGTTTTTCCGAATGGGTTCAACGCTGCGTGACAGAGGTATACGCTCAACTGAGTGCCCCTCTAGTTCTAGTTAAAACTCTACTCAGTGCCCCTCTAATGAGTGCTCCTCCAGCTTAGCTTTGTGTTTAATAACAAACAAACAAACGAACAAATAATACAGGATAGTGTCGAAATATCGGACAGTTACGTCACTAGTATATATATATATTCCCAGTTTGCCCCTGATGAAAAAAGGCCCATCTTTCGAAAGCGTTCAGATTATAAGGTTTTATTTTTTTATATATTCTGAATATTACCAAAAACACGAAATCCAAGGATAGCGTATAGTCATAGATTTACATATATACATATTGCAAAATTTCAATAAATTGTTAATATATATATGACGTGGTTTTGCGTGGTTGTTGTTAAGCGCCAAGCTAAATCCTGAGTTATGTGTGAACTGCCAACCACGGGTATCGAAACCCGAATTTTAGCGTCGTAAGCCAGGAGGCTTACCGATGAGCCACTGGGATGCTTTTGATATATATATTTCAGCACTTAGTTTACATTTCACTACTAGAAATAAACGATTTTATAACACCAAATTTGTTATGTTTTTCTGTAATTGGACACTCAAAGTTTCGCTTTACAACTTCTTCAGGAACGTTCCACTTAAAACACAAACCGTAACTTTAGTGAAACGCTCTTGAAGAAGCTGTAAAGCGAAACGTTGAGTGCGTGATTAAAGAAAAATTTAGTGTAATACGTTTCTTTATTACTAGTACAAAGGTGTCGTTTACACACTAATATGCATCACAGACATTAAGTAGTATTCAGTTTATGTTACTTGATACTTTTATCATAAGTATGATGTATTTATATTGCATTTTACATCTTATATATATTAATAGTCGTAGGTGGTGACTCACATTATAAATTAAACTCTAGAAATTAGGAAAATAAATATCAATTTGTACATAAATGATTGTTGTTTGTTGTTAAACGCAGAGCTACAAAATGGGCTACCTCTGCTTTGCCCATCACAGGTATCGAAACCCAGTTTTTAGCGTTATAAGCCTTAAGATTTACCTCTGATCCACTGGTGGTTTGTTTGTTTGTTTGTTTG
>NW_013669754.1:17576-23348 GCF_000517525.1 Limulus polyphemus
GTATCGAAACCCGGTTTCTAGCGTTGTAAGTCCGCAGACATACCGCTGTGCCACTGGGGGGCTCCACTGGTGGACGTACATAAATTAATCAGTAAATAGGTATACAAATAGTCAAGTATGTTATATTAGAAATATTTTGAATATGCAAATTAGTAATTCACGTGTCATTAGAATGACTTGTTCTTCACAAGCTTGAACGTAAAAGATTTTGAAAACGTGTTTTATTAGATAATTTGATATTTCTAGTAATGCCTCAATACTTCAAAATATTGCTGGTAGATAGATAACTTTATCGTTTATTAACTAACCGCGTGAAAATAACAAAATTTCCTGAAACATACTTACTTCTAAATGCCCAAGCTTTCAAGCTTCGAAAACCTAAGAACATTTTCAACATACTAGCATAACAGGAACCTGATAGGTTAGCGCTGGAAGTTGTACGTATCATATTTGGTAAGAGCTGTTTCATAGACGTGCTAATCAAATTCTTGACATTTTTTTCTATGTCTGACCACTGTGGGCCGGGATATTTCGTGGTCGTTTCCATTGCTTTCTCTGTGACGGTTCTAGATTTTGCTGTTGGAGTTGTAGCGTAAGGAAGATCCGTGGCTGTTGCATTAAGTTGTTTGGTCGTTGTTGGAGTTGTAACGTAGAAAAGATCTGTGGTTTTCGCATTAAGTTGTTTGGTCGTTGTTGGAGTTGTAGCGTAAGGAAGATCCGTGGCTGTTGCATTAAGTTGTTTGGTCGTTGTTGGGGTTGTAGCGTAGAAAAGATCTGTGGTTTTCGCATTAAGTTGTTTGGTCGTTGTTGGAGTTGTAGCGTAAGGAAGATCCGTGGTTGTTGCATTAAGTTGTTTGGTCGTTGTTGGAGTTGTAGCGTAGAAAAGATCTGTAGTTTTCGCATTAAGTTGTGTGGTCGTTGTTGGAGTTGTAACGTAGAAAAGGTCTGTGGTGTTCGCATTAAGTTGTTTGGTCGTTGTTGGGGTTGTAGCGTAGAAAAGATCTGTCGTTATGTGCTGAAGTCCTTCAGTCGTGTTGCTCGATGAATTTCCGTTTTTATTGTTAGATGATACTTCTTTTTCAAAATCACCTTCTATCGTAACTAATAATTTTGTATTTACCGACTCCTTAACTTTACCGCCTAACAAAACATGAGTACAAAAGAACACCAGAACAAAGTTAACAATAGTTACTCTTAAACAGCGATGCATAATTTTTGTGGGACTCAGTAAAAACGAAATCTCAGCAACAGTGCTCGCTCCTTATGTTCAATACACAAAGAGAACAGAGCTGAAATGTCACAGAATAATACCTTCTTCAACGCAGACTCAGTATCTAGTTCTCAACTCTACCTCCAGGGTTTGTTTCACTTTGGACGTCCTTGAACACAGTTTTTATTTTAATGTAAAAGTATAAGAAAGTGGACTCGACCTCGCTTCTGTCAACTGCCAGAACACATGCTTACCTAACAAGTGAATAAACTGGAAACTTAATAGTGCAAATGTTGTTATCAACGAAGCATTGCTTTATTAGTAAAAAACAAAACATGAGCGGTAGACGGAACTACAGTGACGTACAGCTTCACGCGCTGTTTTGGAATTAATAAAAATATGTCAGAACAGATATATATATATCTGCTACGACAAGCGTTAATAGGGTATTTATGTGTAATGATTTCGAGGATTTAGCAAAACTAATGAAAATGTGAATACATATATGGAACTGTTCGCCATATATGTGTATTAAAAATATATTAGGCCTAAATGTTTACCTTTTGGACTAAAATAAAGATTCTTGAGACATAATTACATGAACTATACGTCCGATTCGAAAGTTATGTCTGAAAATGTTTATAAGTACCGAGAAGTAGCGCTAAAACTGAACGTAAACTATTGTTACACTAATTACATTACAAATGAAACCACAATCGGGTTTTGTAACAGGACGATGCTATAGTTTCAGGTATAGATGTGTTTATTTGTAAATCTATGGTCAGCAACGTAGTGTATAATGCTGCGACAATGATGCGTTGATGAAATATAGTTCTAAAGTGAATAGAGCAACTGATCTACGAGTTATTTGAAGTTACCGCATTGAATAGTGACGTAAGCAAAAGTTTTGTGTACATCAAAACTGTCAGCGCATATAGTGTAGATTTTCATGGATTTATATAATGTGTCGACATAAAACATAAATATTTTTTGAAACCTCAAATGGACATTAGTTACCAATATATGTAAGACTCTAGATAACTTCAAAATCAGGCATAGTTTTACAAAATAACAAATATATATATATGTTAAAACTGTATCGATTGTTTCATTTTCTGAGTCTTATTCTGCACTAAGTGGTAAGTATTTGGTAAAATGTCTTTCATGGACTGACTTATTACCATGGACTAACTTATTTTTCAAAACTTTAATTCAGTCGATTTAATAAAGCATACCTTGATTGACAAAATATTGTATCGAAAGCGACTCTAGATACTCAAACCCAATACTTCCTGACGTTTGAGTCAATCTCTCACTACATCCCTAAGTGACACTAGGTACTCGAGCCCACTACATCCTGATGTATGAGTTAATCACTTGCTGCATCCCTAAGTGACACTAGGTTCTCAAGCTCACTACGTTGTGGTGTTTGAGTTAATCACTTGCTGCATCCCTAAGTGACACTAGGTACTCAAGCCCACTACGTTGTGGTGTTTGAGTTAATCACTTGCTGCATCCCTAAGTGACACTAGGTTCTCAAGCTCACTACGTTGTGGTGTTTGAGTTAATCACTTGCTGCATCCCTAAGTGACACTAGGTTCTCAAGCTCACTACGTTGTGGTGTTTGAGTTAATCACTTGCTGCATCCCTAAGTGACACTAGGTACTCAAGCCCACTACGTCCTGATGAATGAGTTAATCACTTTCTGCATCTCTAAGTGACACTAGGTACTCAAGCTCATTACGTCGTGATGTTTGAGTCAGTCACTTACTGCATCCCTAAGTGACACTAGGTACTCAAGCCCACTACGTCCTGATGTATGAGTTAATCACTTTCTGCATCTCTAAGTGACATTAGGTACTCAAGGTAATATCAGGTACTCAAGCTCATTACGTCCTGATGTTTGAATTAATCACTGGCTGCATCCCTAAGTGACACTAGGTACATGTTTTCTTTCATATAATTATTCCAATAGATTCTAATCTTTTGAACTTCAATAAAATATTCAAAGGAAAGGGGTAACTTCCCCCAGTAGTTATCAAGGTCAAAAATACAAGGAAAAGTCACGCCAAAAAAGAAGATTTACAACCTGTTTTACGTCATCTAAGTGTGGGTAAAGACAAAAATGAAATATTTTATAAGGAAAATAGTTTAAGAGAACATATCCAGTAATGTTTTGGTATTAAGTAAGGTACAGTGATATCCTATAGATAGTTACAAGTTATATAAATTTGGCGTCTCAGTCACATATAAGGAGTATCAAGTAAAACTTATGTATATATATATATATATTAGTGCTCTTGGTATTTACGCACAAACAACCTGAACAATTTAAAAGAGACAATGTTATGCTGTTTAAAAGAGTGGAAAATTACATCAACTACGTAAATTTACATAGACAACTCGTTCAAGGATATTCGGTTGGTTATTTGACGTCACGACTAAATCCAGTATTGATTTTCCTGTTTGCACACGACATACGTTTGTTTGGCTGAATTACAACGATATTGCAATAAGTACTTGGCCAAAATACGACGGCGATATTAAACTGTAAGTCCAGTTTACTATGCCAGAGAGTTTGTTTTATTTTAAATATGGCCCCCCCAATGCCACAGCGATAATGTCTGCGGACTTATACAGCTAGAATCCGGGTTTCGATATGCGTGGTGAGCAGAGCATAGATAGCCCATTGTGTAGCTTTGTGACTAACTACAAACATACATGTGAGTTTGTCCCCCCCTAGTGGCACAGCGATATGTCTGCGGACTTATACCGCTAGAATCCGGGTTTCGATACCCGTGATGGGCAGAGCAGAGATAGCCCATTGTGTAGCTTTGTGCTTAATTACAAATAAAACAATCGTATAACTAAAAATCGTGAATTCGAACAACTGTTTTTTTAGGTTGCGAAATTTATTTGCTCTGCCCTTAACTACTAGTGGATTTTTTTTATTTGGGGGAAAGACTCAGAATATATATTTTTAGAGGAATTATCATATCATTAAGAAGTGTAATTCTGTGGGCTTATAACGTTAAAAATTGGGCTTCGATACCCGCAGTTGGCATAATACAAAGAGCACATTATCATTATTACAACACAATGAAATTATATATATATTAGCAAAATAGAATCCCTTGAGATTGTATAGGAGATAAGGGTTCTTTTATTTGTTGAATTTCGCGTAAAATTTAGCAGTGATAGACTAGAGGGAAGGCAGCTAGTCATCACCAACTCTTGGGTTACTCTTTTATCAAACAATAGTGGGATTGACCATCACATTATAACGTTCCCACGGCTGAAAGGGCGAGTAGACGCGGATTCGAACCAGCGATTCGCAGATTGCAGTCGAATGCCCTGACTACCAGGCCAGTAGATAAAATTTAAGTTAATGTCGAGATGCAAAGAGTGTACATCAACACATTTATGTTTTAAAGTGTGTGTGTGTTTTTAATTGTATTTGAGGCCTTTATTTATGTAGCTCTAAACGTTGATGGCATAGCTTAAAACTTTCCGGCTCAAAAACAAATCACACTAATATTTATTCATAATATACATCAATCTACTTAATCAAGGGGTTTTATTTTAAGTAAATACATGGAATAAATTACTGAAGTTCAATGCATTTTCCCCCAAAAAACTTGTTGGGAGGGGCCTAGAGCTACAGCAGATGTACTGAATAGATACAGCCGAGATATCATTAGCGCATGTGCACTTTAACCATGTTGCGAATAACTCAAAAGCGTAGTTCAGGAACACAACGTTAGGTAGAGCTACGATATAATTGACGCATGTGCACTTGAGCCATGTTGTGAAGAACTCCCTTGCACAGTTCAGAAACACAACGTTTTGTAGAGCTGTAATATTTTCAGCGCATCACTTTAACCTTGCTATATAAATTGCTATATAACACGGAATAGTTGAGAAAGAAATCGTTAGATGGAGCTGTGATATAATTAGAGCATGTACACTGAAACTACTCTGTGAATAACTCTAATGAATTATAGAAAACCACAGCATTCAAAAGCGTGTGCTTGGGTTTTAGTCAATACTTTTATGTTAATACGTCTGAATGCCAGAAGTGCCTCAGATCAAATTATGTATAACACACTAATTACAATATTACCTGGCACTAAATACGATGCTTTTCAAATAGAACAACTGCGTGCATCAAAAGAATGGTTGAAAAGCATTATTGCGACAGTCTCGTTCGACAAAACAAAACAAAAATCTATTGAAATGGCAGTGAATTGGCTTCTGGTTCCGCATTCAGAAGAACTTGAGGAAAACTTTTAACTTCAAGTGTTTTTGCAAATACTGTTCTGTAAACGTTATGCTCTGAAACTATTTGACTTGGATCCCGGTTTCTGACGATCGCGACGCTTGTGAGCAATAATAACGAGTGCCTTCGTGACGCTACAGTAAATGTTTAGTTAGGCGAGACTGAATAGATTTGTTTTAATTTGTTTGTTTTGAATTTCGCGCAAAGCTACACGAGGGCTATCTGCGCTAGCCGTCCCTAATTTAGCAGTATAAGACTAGAGGGAAGGCAGCTAGTCATCACC
>NW_013669754.1:24348-26238 GCF_000517525.1 Limulus polyphemus
GGGCGAGCATGTTTGGTGGACGGGGATTCGAACCCGCGACCCTCAGATTGCGAGTCAAGCATCCTAACCACCTGGCCATGCCGAGCTTTCTGTATGGTTTGTTTGTTTTTTGAATTTCGCGCAATGCTACACCAGAGCTATCTGCGCTAGCCGTCCCTAATTTAGCAGTGTAAGACTAGAGGGAAGGACAGCTAGTCATCACCACCCACCACCAACTCTTGGGCTACTCTTTTACCAACGAATAATGGGATTGACCGGCACATTATAACGCCCCCACGGCTGAAAGGGCGAACATGTTTGGCGGGACGAGGATTCGAACCCTCGACCCTCAGATTGCGAGTCGAATGCCCTAACCACTTGGCCATGCCGGGCCAAAAAAAAAGTAATAAATCTGAATGTTTTAGCTGGTAAGTAGCGTTTTTGAGCTAACAACCTTATGCGACGTATTGGCTATATGGCTATGTCAGAAACACTTAAAAGTTCCAGACATAGCTGTCCCTAAAACTTGATAACGTGGGACCTACTTTTTCGAAAATAAAAGTTTTGAGATGGCTTGACTGGGTAATTAAAAACTTTATTTTATCATATATGTACGACGTTTCGACAAGATTTTGTCATCCTTCTATACTGCATATATATATACTCATATATCTCTGTAAACTACTTGTAGACTTCTCGACTTCTCAACAGGAATCACCGCTATAGACTGCCCAAATTTTGAATTGATAGACAACAAGGAATACATCTAATCAACAGGAACCATCGCAAACTCTTGGGATACTCTTGCATGACCGAATAAAACGGTTTGACCTTTACTCTTATAGATCACCTACAATTCCAATTTGGAAATTGTTACGTGCACCATGAACCCTTGGCACCACAGTTCGGGCACAATGACCTCTGTGCCACGCCCGGTTCTGACAGATGTTAAAATTTAATAATTATGCATGAAAATAAGATATTTGTTGTGGAAAGTCTTGATACACTTAGTAATTTATCCTTATACAATAAAAATTATTGTTTAAAGGTAATGGCACAAGTTACAATATAGTAGTTATATAAAAACGAGTAGTTATTGTTTAAAAACGTATTAATATGCATGTTAAAATCCAGTAGTTATACAAAAATCAAACTGTTTGAGCTGGATCTTTGAAGTGACACATTATCACGTGCTTAGCACTGTTTGATTTTGTAAAGTTTCACTTACTATAATATGTTACAACTAGTTACAACAGAGACGTAGTTTTATCATTTTGTTAAGGTAGAGATAATAATGAACAATAAATGACTTGGCTGAAAATGTCAACATTAAAAGTAAGGATTTCTTTAAATACATTACAGGTAAACAAAATGTTAGGATGATAAAGAAAGAAGTGTATCTGATGATTATGAGGTGGCTGGGTTATTAAATCTTGCTTTTTCATCAGTTTTTTACTAACGAAGATTTAAGAGTATTCCAGATCTTGAACAGTTGATAAATAGAAACAAGATCGAACAAAATGACTGCATTAATTCTGAGCTTATTAAGAAACACATTTAAAGTTTAAAGAACGATAACGCTCCTGGGCCAGATAATATTTCCCCAAAGTTTTTGAAGGAGGTTAAAGATTGGATGTGTGAGCCACTTGCTACTGTTTTTTTGTAAGCCCTTGAATATTGGGCAGGTACCAAACGATTGGAAGTAAGCTAATTGTAACTCCTCTTTTCAAGGAAGGTGATAAAAACTGTCCCAGTAATTATAGGCCTATAAGTTTTACATCAGTTCTGAGAAAAGTTTTGGAAAGTCTGATGAAAGATGCTTTGCAAAGTAGAATTTTATTGGATAGTCAACATAGTTTTACTAAGGGAAAATCTTGCCTTGCAAATATTTTGACATTCTTTGAAAAGGTT
>NW_013669754.1:26248-45096 GCF_000517525.1 Limulus polyphemus
GTAGATGAGAGTAAGGGTGTAGATTTGGTGTATCTGGATTTTCAGAAAGTATTTGAGATGCCACATAAAAGGTTTGTAAAAGATTATCGCTATAGGTTGTGCGAGATAAGCTAGTTAACTAGATACAAAAGTGACTGGACGGAAGAAAGTAGAAGGTTGCTATAAATGGAGTTCAGTCAAATTGGATTAATGCCACTAGTGGGGTACCTCTGGGTTCAGTCTTAAGACCCTAGCTCTTTTTAATTTACGTCAATTACATAGGTGAAGAAATGGTCAATAAATTACTTAAATTTGCAGATGATATTAAGGTCTTGTGTGTTGCTAACTGTGAAGAGGATGCTGCTGATTTACAAAAGGATTTAGATCATTTAGTGAATTGTGCAAATAAATGGCAGATGGGTTTTAATTATAATAAATACAAAATAATGCATATGGGTTATCGTAATTTGAATTATAAGTATGATTTGGATGGGAATAACCTTAACAGTGTTATGAAAGAAAGGGATCTTGGTGTAATAATTGAGCAGTGTCTTAAACAATCCAACAATCCACGCATTGTGTTGTTGCTAGTAGTAGGGCACATATCATATTAGGTTGTATCCACTGAAATATTAAACACAGTATGTGAACAAGTCTAAACAGGTTATAATTTCATTTTATAGGTCACTGGTTAGGTCACATTTGGAGTATTGTGTTCAGTCTTGGTCTCCTTACCTTAGGAAGGATATTGAATTGTTGGAAAGGGTTCAGAGGAGAATTACTAGAATGGTGCCTGGGATGGAGGGTTTATCATACGAGGAGAGGTTGAAATCTCCGAAATTGTTTTCTCTTGAAAAAGAAGAGTTAGAGGGGATCTGATTGAGGTGTTTAAGATTGTAAAGGGAATTGATAGTGTTGATGCATCATCTTTTTTTTTCATACTTAATGGTGAAAATGGTAGGACTAGGGTACACAAATATAAATTTTGGCAGGGTAGGAGTCATCTTCAGCTACGACAGCTTTATTTTTCTAACAGGGTGGTTGGCCTTTAGAACTGGTTGTCTTTGGATGTTGCGTAGGCAGTAAATTTAAATGAGTTTAAGAAAAAGCTTGATAACTATATGAACGATAATGACTGGCTTTGAGGTATTTTTATAATAGTTTAAGTTTAGTTGCTGCCAATTCAACTAAATTTCATCAAATGTTTTTATTGTTCACTATATCCAATAGAGGGCCTTATTGTTTTATATGTAGCAAATGCTTTTATTGTTCACTGTGTCCACTATAGTGCCTTACTGTTTTATGTAGTGAACGCTTTTATTGTTCACTGTGTCCGTTGCAGTGTCTCACTGTTTTACATAGAGACTGCTTTTATTGTTCGTTATGCCCATTAGAGGGCCTTATTGTTTTACATAGGTAGCGCTATATTGTTCACTATTGTCCATAGAGGGCCTTACTGTTTTAAATCGCGAATGTTTTTAATGCTCATGACGTCCACTAGACGGCCTTATTGTAAAAACAAAGTCTGTTCTTTGGTATTATTTTGGAAATTTCGTTTTACTTGTGATGATTAGTAAGAATTTCAACCTATGTTTCTAAAGTTAACTTTATTCCATACTTTGTCAATCTGACGCTCCTGAGAAATAAATCAGCTACCGGCGCTTTGGATTTTCCATGCAGGATAACAAGTCTGACAAGTCAGAGTGTCATCAATTCTATGTAGTCTTCCAAAACAACTGGTTGAGGACGTTTTACTTTAGATGTTGTACCCTGATCTCCTAGATATCACTCTACTCTTTGGCATCAAACAAACTATTGTTGATTGTTTCCAAACAATGTTTTTGGTTTGGATTCATATATGAAAAGCATCTTCCTTCAGCTTTGCTCATCCTATTGTTTGAAGTATGACACTCACTTTGGCCTTTTAATTTAGTTAGCTTTCCTAAGCAGTGTCTTTAACAGCTACGCATCCAGCAAAGTCACTTCATGTAAATGTTCTTCTTACTGTTTTGGAGATAGCATTCACACCTGTACTTACAGCTAGGTCACTGGCAAAATTTGTATTAAATAGTCCAACAGCCGCTATTAGTAGAAGACGAAAGAAGCCTAACTAGAGTAAATAAAACCAAAATTAAGAGCAAGAAATGTATTTATTTCTTGCTTTTCAAGTTCATACGTCATACTGCGTTGTAGCCTACAGAGGGTATAATTCTTCTCGTGATTCATGGCATGCGCACGTTTTACTGACGTAACGACAGCACAAATTGCAACGTTAAGCGTTCCTTATGCGATATCATTGTAGTGTCTACTGACTGACTGACAGATAACACACTACTATATAGTGGTGTGAGTGATTAAAACACGTGACCCTTCCAGGCGGCCCCCTTTCGGTGAAATAAAGTAGGAAGCTCTGTTTGATCCAATGTTTAAAAAACTGAGCATCTTAAAACCGAGAAAGAAGCTAGGTCTCATGGTAAAAATACATGGAAACGTTAACTGTTTAGAATTCACATAAATAAATACAAATTAAACAAATATCGTTACTTTCTTAGCTGAGTCGACGTCATTGCTGTTCTGTTTCGTGCATACATGTTGATATTTGTGGGCGAGATGAAGTTTATATCTTTTCTTTTGCTTAAAATACAAAACACATTTGTTGCTTATACTACTCTATGTAATAAATAACACACTAATGAAACGTTAAGTCTCATGATGGGAATGTTTGTGTTTGTTGTCATCTGCTGGTTTCAATCATTTTTACCCTTTACGACAAATCGATATATTGTTGATGAGCACCTTCTGGGTAAAATAGAATGCCAGTTTTAGTCTGATTTAATATAATCGTGAAACACGGTTATCCATCTACAAAACTGCTGGGCATCAATATTATCATAAGCAGATATTTTCATGCCAGCAATGTGTAGAAATTACCTGACAAATTACTGCTTTGTGAGGTAAGAAACTTTTCAAAGAGTCAGTGATGTGCTGCTGGTTACCCGCCTTTCTTTTAGTCTTTAAGTTTAAAATCAGGGACAACCCGCAGATAGCCCTTGAGTGGCTTTTCATGAATATCCGAAACAATTGTTAGGTTATTTAATGATTGCATGCTGCGATTTAGAAGACATTAGTTATTGTAACTAAAGTGTTAGAGTGATGGCAGCCCATCGCACAGTCAGACCTGGTGGTTTAAATAAAGAAAGTACTGACAACAGAGTGCTGTCAAGGAAATATGATAAATACGATAGCTTCGAGTTGCACACACACACCAAAGTCTGTCACAATACGATTCTTAAAGTGTACAACGAAATGTATTTCATATGAAGTTCCAGCGTTGAAGTTCTAAATGTAGGCTCTGAATATGTAATGTGAAGTATATGAAATAAGACTTCATTCGATAACATCAATAAACGTAATTCAGTTTGAACAATATACACATTTGGAATTTTTATGAAGTAAATTACGTAAACAGCTAAATATAAAACCATCTCAAAATTATAAGTGTAGGAATAATATTAGCAGTTCTTTCTAATTGAGACTGTACAATAATTTATAATACTTAGACATCCAAGCTAAAAAACAAAATAAAAAACTACGGTTCTTTATGTAGTAAAGAGTCTTACTGGAATATTGCAACTGTCCATCTTAAATAACTTGGTCGAGATTATTCTGCATGTTAATCAATAAGTCTGAATATATGAATATTAATATCAAGAGAATTATTATTAATCTACATTTTTTTCAATAGATGTCGCTGTTTGATTTTCTCCTAATGGTACTGTTAAATATAATGGTATAGGACTTGCTTATTATGAAAGTGCTGTTTGAATTTCAATATGTGACCACCTTATACTTTGAACATTGCTGTACTTCTTCTCATGTCATGAAGGACACTAGACAAGATTCAGGGTCAGTGACCAAATTTAGGTGTTGAAAGTTTCTGGCACTTTGAGTTTCCGAATACAATACGGTTTATTCACGTTTCTTGCACATCTAACTATATGCACACATTTGTTAACTATAGCAAATACATAATAAGGTAATTCTCTCTGAATACAAATACTACATAAAATATTGAATTAAAACAATGTCAAGTTGACCAAAAATTCTCCATTTTTCATTTATTTTGCTGCTTTTGTCACAACTTTTGCCTATATCAACATCCATGTTATGTTTCTCTCTCTATATATATATATTATATAACTTGATTATTTTATGAGAGAACATATAGTGGAAAAATTAAACTTGACATGAGCACAACATGGCAAGGATGTTTCGTAATGTATTCCTGAACAAATTATTAAACATGGAAAATTATATAGGTAAGGTCCTTGGGAGATTAGTCGTCTCAGTTTCAAAAGGACTAAAGTTTTGTTTATATCTAATGTCTCTCATTCGTACTGCAGAACGATAGTTGCTCAGAATTTTCTTACGCTGCTTATTCCAAATGTTTTCTTTTTCCCGCCCTATATCCGTGACTACCACGTATTTCCGTTTGTTTTTTTCATATCCAGAAACGTCCAGTTTGGCAGTCTGGTGTTTACCTGGGGTTGAGTCTGTACCGGATGAACAATCTTCTGAAGTTATGGCATTTTTGTTAAGTTGAGGTTTAGTTAGGGTTACTTTATTTGGTTTAAAACTACTATACAGTAGAATATTAAGTGGCTGTTTCTTACTTTTACAAGATTGACTAGCACAGACTTTGTCACACGTATTAACACAATCCTTTTCAAGTGTACTCAGATTTTCTTGTATCTGCTGAACCATTTCATGTGCAGGTAATTGTTTAGAAGATTTATCCTGGCATACCTCGTAGCATAGATTCTTCCAGTAATCTAGCTCCCGCCGAGTTTCCTGAATTACATAATCTCTTTGATGCAGCTGGAAAAGAATGTCTCTCTGTTCTTTTTTAAGTTCATCTTCTATAAAGAACAAATTAGCAAGTATTTCTTTAATCATATGGTCTCGCTCACAGCGAAGATTGAAAATAAGTATATTTTGTTTCTCCAACTGCGTTCTTAAGGTAATAACTAAGTGGTTGTCGTTTAGCGATCTAGTTCTTGAGTCTTTCAAAGCTTTCTCCATCACAATAGGTTTCCGTTTCAGTATTGTAACTTGGTTAGTCTGAAGGAAGAAGAGAGGTTTTGTTGTAATTAAAGATAAACATGTATTGATAAACATGTATTATTTGGTAGATAAACATGTACTGCGATGTCGTTAAGTTCACCTGACAGGAATAATCACATTTCAATAAACCTAGACAAAACTATGAAGAAATATAACAGACAACATCTAGAGACTGAAAACTTGCTACTTGTACCAAAAATGTAAATCATTTTCCTTCTTCTATAAACAAACAAAAACAAGAATAACAAGAAGAAATACGGTGCTAAAATGTTTCTGTTTAGGATCAAAAGAAGGCAGTTGAAAAGAAATATTAAATATATACATAATTCGCAAGAACAGTTATGTTGGCTTTTTCTCTCAAGTGTGCTGAAAAATATGACAAAGTAGAAAAAAACCCACCAACCGTGAAATAAAATAAAACAAAAATAATTTCCACACACACGCATCTTTTATTTTCAATTAGTAAGCAATTTTTCAAACACATTTGTTAATGTAATAAAAATAAAAATGATTATTGTTTGTAGTTAAGCACAAAGCTACACAATGGGCTATCTGTGCTCTGCCCATCACGGGTATCGTAAGCCCGCAGACATACCACTGTGCCGCTGGGGGGGGGGGGGCAATAAAATGATAAAAACTCATAAAGGATATTATTTATATCGGATATTATACCTATAATTACAGAGGTAATATATATATTTATATATGTCTTAACATCACGGTTTCTATGCTAGACTAGAACCTGATGAATGTCTAACAGATCCTGTATTTCATGAAACCTATATAACATGTCTGGTTTTCCAACCTTTTTGTTCGCGGACCACCTGGTCATTATTTTATATTTATTTCAGCAGTCCACAATTGGATCTATACACTTTGCTGCCTCTTTTTTTTTCTCCATAACTATGCAACCTTTCCACTACATCTTGAAGGAGTCAGCTCAGACTACTGATTAAAAACTACCAGTTTAACAGATTAACGTGTAGTTAACAATGATAACTTAAAATATTATGCTTAATTCATAAAGGTGGGATTTTCTATTGTTTTTTATTTACGGGATCATTTTTTCGCTTGTTTTTGCAGTGGGCTTGTCTACTTCAACCCTTCTCCCATAGGTTAAAGAATTTGTTAAAAGTAACATGCTACATTTCTTTCAAACTGTCTACTACCTTTTAGGAGATTTAGTATACAACACAGTGGAACTGACGGTTGCAAAAACTTATAGCTGAAACTAATTTATTTTAAAATTGTATTAGTTTCCTTAATAATATATCTCTATGTAATATTGAGAAAACTCAACCACGGAACAACTGTGTAAAGAATCAAACAACAGGTTTCTGGATCTAGTCTAGAATAACGTCAGTTATCGCTACCTTTTCAGATCATTCTTAATCTACAAGAAAAGTGAAATTACGCTTGTATAGTTACATTAGTCTGGCAGGGCACAGATTTGAACTGATGGAACTTAAGATTGGGAAATATTTCCCATCTTATCTGAACAGGTGCGTAATTTGGGACATGCGCGCGCCGGTGCCTATTCTCGTACATGCGCATGCAGGTGCCTGTTTTCGTACGTGCGCACGCAGTTGCGTAATTTGGTACATGCGCGCGGAGGTGCCTATTTTCGTACATGTGTACGCAGGTGTTTATTTTGGTATATGCGCGCACATGTGCCTCTTTTCATATATGCGCGCGCAGGTGCCTATTTTCGTACAGGTGCGCCAAGGTGCGTAATTTGGTACATACTCGTGCAGGTGCTTATTTTCGTACATGCGCGCGCAGGTACTTATTTTCGTACATGCGCGCGCAGGTGCCTATTTCGTTCATGCGCACGCGGGGGCCTATTTTCGTATATGCGCTCGCAGGTGCCTATTTTGATAAAAGTGGTATTGTATGATATCAATATAGTAATTTATGATTTTTTTTTGTTATTCAACTGTATACATTAAACCTAAAAAAAACATTAGATTATTATTCAGATTTTAGTATTATACATTATTCAATTTCTTGATTTAAAAGTAAATATAAAAAACACAGCTAAACATCGACACAGCACTGCTTCAAATTAGATGTTTGTGATTTTTGGAAATGGTCTTTTATATGCACTTTCTTCAATATATGACATGTGAATAACCAATTGACAGCTCAGAACGTCCCTCTAGTGGTTTTCTCAGCTACTTAAAAAATTTTGAACCAGAATTTCAGGCATGTAGGTTGTGTATTTAGTCTGCTCCAAACTTCATATTTTTTTAGACAGAAATACAGCTTTTTTAGAATTTCGTGCAAAGCTACACGAGTGCTTTTTCTCTAGCTGTTCCTAATTTAACATTGTAATACTAGAGATAAGGAAGCTTGTCATCACCACCCACTGCCCACTCTTGGAATACTCTTTTATAACGCCCCATGACTGACAGAGCGAGCATGTTTGGTGGAACTGGATTCGAACCCGCGATCCTTAGATTGGGAGTCGAGCATCCTAACCACTTGGCCGAAAAACTTGGCTTGAAAAATTTTAGTGGAATTCTATGATACCAATATAGTAATTTATGATTTTTTTGGTTATTCAACTGTATACATAAAACCTAAAAAAAGTATTTCGTTTCATATCCTCCACGTGCGAAATTTTAAAAGGCTTAGCAACCTATGTCAAACATCAACTGAGTACAAAGGTCGTAACTAGAAGAGATAATTGTTTGCTTCTATGTTTTAAGAAAAATATGTTTAATAACTTATTTCTAAATAATAATAATTTATATTCATATATAATATATAAGAGTTGAAATGTTACTGTATTTTACTGACTACTTGTCTACTAAAGCACATCCACTTTGTAAAGATTAAAGGTCAATTTTATATTATTGGATTCGGTAACATGTGTGTATGTGCGCCGCGTCATTACAATGTCTGTAATATTAGCCAGGCACGGCTGAAAGGTCAATACAATAAGCATAATAAATATGTAGATAACCGTATAATGTTCTGAGATTAAAGCTATTTAGTCTCAACATTTATGTTTTTGTGTTATAATTTGTCGTCGTTCTAGAATGAAAGAAGCATAATTTATATTTATTTCCTATTTTTTTTATGTTGGTTACGAGATCGGTCAAATCTATCGAACCCGTAGAGATTGATTAGTGAAAATAACAGATAAAATATAAAGTTTTTCCTTAAGAAACGTTTGATAATTATCTCGACATTATAAAGATTTCACATATAAAATTTAAAAATTTTCTGATGCATAAAAATATTTTTAATCTTAAAATGCCCCCCCCCCCTCAGTGGCACAGCGGTATGTCTGCGGACTTACAACGCTAGTATACCCGTGGTGGGCAGAGCACAGATAGCCCATTGTGTAGCTTTGTGCTTACTTACAAAGAATAATCTTAAAATAAACTTACTTTGCATGTTGGATAGGTAACAAGTGAAAAGAAAAAACAATGTATAAGAAAGATTGCTTAACAAACCTTGAGAATTAATATTTGGCATATGAAAGCATTGTAATGTTTATTGATAATCTGCCAAATTTCGTTAACATACGCTTACTAATTTAAAGGCCCGGCATGGCCAGGTGGTTAGGACGCTCGACTCGCAATCTGCTGGTCGCGGTTCGCATCCCCATCCCACCAAACATGCTCGCCCTTTCAGCCGTGGGGGCGTTATAATGTGACGGTCAATCCCACTATTCGTTGGTAAAAGAGTAGCCCAAGAGTTGACGGTGGGTGGTGGTGACTAGCTGCCTTCCCTCTAGTCTTACACTGCTAAATTAGGGACGGCTAGCGCAGATAGCCCTCGTGTAGCTTTGCGCGAAATTCAAAACAAATAAACAAACTAATTTAAAAGATACATAGCATGAAAACTATAACAAGAACACAACGGTTACAAGGTCGATCCCGTGTTGAAAGGGTTAATAACAAAGAACAACATCGTTTTCAAAATATATTTGTATTATTCCCTTATAACATTTGGCGAATGTTTTTTTAATAACTAAAAGTTTACTTTACTTTTTGTTACAATCATAATATTGGATTTGGCAGAATGTAACTGAGGGTGTGGCAAAGTCCAAAGTTTACGTTAGCCGTATCGACTGGAATATCTAATATTTGTATTTATTATTTTACATGTATTATAAAGATTATTTTGGACTGTAGGCTTAGTATATAGCCTAAATCTCTAAGCTGATCAAACCTCGTGAGATATTATTGGGTTTACGGCCGAAAACGTCGTCAACAACGAGCGTATCCAACTAATGAAACAATAGATTATCGTCTTGATAAGTATAAACGTAAGAAGATGGGACGTAAAAGTTCAAACACCTTTCTTACAAATCACGATTAACCCTCATTATAGATGATATAACCTTCAAAGTTCCTTTCTCTTACCTTTTCATATACTTGTATAAAACATTATTGCAGCTCTACTCCATGCTGGGTAACAACGCTAGATTCCTAGGTTTACAAATGTCGATTCTGTTATAGAAAAGCTCCGAAAATTTGTCTGTAGAACACAAACTGCTTCCTTCTAAAGGAGATATTATGTCTAGCTGAAAACATCGGAAATGCAGTAAGTAGTATACAGAATAAAGCTATACAAATAATATTGGAACTACCCAATTTATTCCACGAAACATTGTGGTTAATCAGCAAACACGAGGGATGGGTTTTTGCAACCGGAAGTGACGCTTTTTCCCCTGTTAATTGCAGAGATTTACAACATAGTTTCTCATACAAGACATGAGAATTTCAGACACATTTTGTTACAAGAATAACGTAAATTCTAGTTATAATACATACACTGCGGGAAAGTATACCTCAATCGTATCACATACAATTATAAATAATACTATATCACATATATAACATGCAATCAATCATACACAAAAAGTGCTATTTTCGCGCACTTTTTAAAGCTAATACTTAATACTATTATGAGTCGATAATTCATAATTATCGTTAACCCTGATATCATAACCTCACGTATATCAAACGCCACAGTTTTTTGTTTTTTTTCGTTTATTAAAGTCATACAAGACCTGGTGTCAATTTTGCGAATTACACGAGAGCCCGAGACGAGTTGGAGTGCTGTAAGACACTTTGCTTAAAGGACTGATAGGAAAAAAAAAAGAAAAGAAAAAAGAGTAATCATTAAATAAAGTCTCTCTAGAAATATAATTTTCCTACAGTCAACATTAAAAGTCAAAGTTCAAGAGAGGTTGTTCTATTCGGATACAGTATCATCTTTAAACCGTCATAAGGTATTCCTATCTAGCTCTACCGTACACGGAACGAACAATGCAATTTCTTCACCCCCCCCCCCCCGCCCGTCCTCGGAAATATTGATGATTAATGCGATAAGTTCAATATTATCTATTCCTCTTCTTGAGGCAGCGTGGAGTGAAAATAATGCCTCTAGGTTAGCAACGCTTGAAGTGAAGACTGATATTTTCTGACTTATACTGGTCGTAAGACACTCTCCAAATTACTGACACAGGACGTTTCCTGACATGGCCAGGTGGTTAGGGCGATTATCTCGCAATCTGCGGGTCGCGGGTTCGAATTCCCCGTCCCACCAAACATGCTCGTCCTTTCAGCCGCGGGGGCGTTAAAATGTGACGGTCAATCCCACTATTCGTTGGTAAAAGAGCAGCCCAAGAGTTGGCGGTGGGTGGTAATGACTAGCTGCTTTCCCTCTGGTCTATCACTGTTAAATTAGGGACGGCTAGCGCAGATAGCCCTCGTGTAGCTTTGCGCGAAATTCAAAACAAACAAACATAAGACACATTCTAAATCACCACCATACTCTATGTCATCTTCCTATTCACATATTATCTTCTTTAATTATGATGAAACCTATCCGCCAGGAGACATTTTGTTTATCATCTTCACCTAAACATTGGTATATACATATAGACATTGCAAAATACACAAATTTGTCTTGTTTAATTATAATTAGATCTGTCTCGCCAGCTGGCATTTGATCATCATCTGTAGCTATCAAAAGATACATTCCTCTTCAGAGTCTGTACACTCTGAGATAATGTAGACTTTCGTTCACTTATTGATGGCTGACACTCAGAAAGTAATATTTTTATATCCATTATTAATGTATACGAGCAATACGTTACTCTATTTTAACATTATATTTCTGCGGAGAATAGTTGACTTACTATTGGCAACAACTTATAATGTAAGTCTTAGAAATTAATTAGAACTTTGCTGCCGGAATAAAATATAGGGGTGCGAGTTGTTAAAACACGTGACCCCCTTCAGGTGGCCTTCGGCTCCCTTTCGGTGAAACCAGGAAAAATTCTAGCATTACAAACATTGTAATCGGCTCACAATTGGAATACGTACATAAACACGTTTGGAATAACATCTTTATTTTTTTTTCCGTATTACTGAATTTCTAGTACATATAATGTAAATGTTAGAACTTTGCTGCCGGAATAAAATTTTTCCTTTTCCCGTTCATGAAGAACTGCCCCTGTTTCAAGCAAACTAACCACACCTTCAGATATTCATGAACAGAATTTCCTAGCAGATGTTGACGTCATTTCTGCTGTAATTTCCTCAGTAGTCATAACATGTTACTTAGGTATTATTATTCAGACGTCTCGTATTTACCCCTATAATGTGTAGTCCATGTGGTATTCAGATGCAACAAGCAGTAATGTGTAGTCTATCTGGTATTCAGATACACCAAGCAATAATGTTTAGTCCGTGTGGTATTCAGATACACCAAGCAATAACGTGTAGCCCAAGTGGTATTCAGATACACCAAGCAATAATGTTTAGTTCGTGTGGTATTCAGATACACCAAACAATAACGTGTAGTCCATGTGGTATTCAGATACACCAAGAAATAATGTTTAGTCCGTGTGGTATTCAAGTACACCAAGCAGTAATGTGTAAGCCATGTGGTATTCAGATACACCAAGCAGTAACGTGTAGTCTATGGTATTCAGATACACCAAGCAGTAACGTGTAGTCTATGTGGTATTCAGATACACCAAGTAGTAACGTGTAGTCCATGTGGTATTCAGATACACCAGTGTTTACCAGGAAGTTATAAGTATCAGAAAATGTTACTCACGCAATAATGTCGAACACGAAAAGCAATATAAAACAAATGGACCAGTTTCATTATCCGTTACACCGGCTTATCTGGAGCAGGCTAACAGATTATCTGGTGCAGGCTAACAGATAATCTGGAGCAGGCTAACATATTATCTGGAGCAAGCTAACAGATTATCTGGTGCAGGCTAACATATTATCTGGAGCAAGCTAACAGACTGTCTGGAGCAGGCTAACAGATTATCTGGAATAAGCTAACAGGTTATCTGGAGCAGGCTAACAGATTATCTGGAGCAGGCTAACAGATTATCTGGAGCAAGCTAACAGATGAAAAATTCTCATTTCAAAAAGCACAACATTATACAGGTGTGTGATCGTGTTTGTTATTATTATCCAAGGCTACTAAAAGTACTACAATAACCTGAATAATAAACGTAATAAATATATTATCGAGCAGCGAATGAGACGTTTACGATTAGAATACCCAGAAATTTATTAACTTTCAGTGTGATATTTTTATATGTTTATACTACGATCATAAACAGTTCTATCCTCTTTCAAGTTGATAGGTAGTAATAATGTAAATATAAAGGTATTCCTCTTGGGGGAGGGGGGGATAATAAATATATTATCGAGCAGCGAATGAGACGTTTACGATTAGAATACCCAGAAATTTATTAACTTTCAGTGTGATATTTTTATATGTTTATACTACGATCATAAACAGTTCTATCCTCTTTCAAGTTGATAGGTAGTAATAATGTAAATTTAAAGGTATTCCTCTTGGGGGAGAGGTACTAAAAATGATATTATAATTAATCTCATTTACTTAACAAACCCAAATATAAAAAAAATCAAATACATTTACCGCCTTGCTTTGTTTGATTACTGTGTTTACTGATGCACGTTTTTAATCCTGTTATCTGATGTAATATAATAAGTTGTTGTTGTTTTTTTAGCGCAAAGCTACACACAGCTACCTTCTCTCTGACACAGATTTTTTTAGCATTGTATGTTCGGAAACATACCGCTGACCCCTAAGGGGGACTGATGTAGTAAGAAGGTTTAGAACCTTTAGCAGTATAAGGAGAAAGGGGTGTTCTTCGTGCTGAATGCGTGAATCAAACTTAATTTTTATTAATTAACACGCTTGTCAAATAGACAAATTTTAGCATTGTGGTTGAAGATTGGTTGTCTCATTGGATCAGTATCCGTTCGTTGCTAGCGCGTTATATGTTACGTATTTCCACGATAGATGGCGGGCAACATAATTACAAAATAACAACTGCGAGAAACATTGATTCGAACTTATGAAACGCTGTTATGTCTTCTTACTTTGTTGCTAATTTTTTTCTCGGAGTAATCTGCACACTCGTTGTATTTTAACCTGTATATTCATGGTGTTCTATACTTTATCAACTTGTTTCAATTATTGTTTATATTTACGCTAAAACATACCATTTAAATAAAAAACAAAAGTTAAAAAATATGAGATGCTGCTAGATGGCGCCACAGGAGAATAGACCCTTTTTATTTTACATACATAATTCCTTTATAATGTGTACTACTATAACCACTTCAAACAAACATGTCATTTGAAAGTTTTGGGTTCAGATTAATATGCTGAACAGCACTGAAAATATAGACCAAAAAGTATAAAAGACATAAAAACAATAAACCTGAGAGATGATTAAAATAATAGGAAAATGTAAAATTCACCTTTTCGTTTTGTTATTTAATTACTATTATTGTTGTGTGGGGTCTCTGTACCATTAATGAGTTTCCCGATTTAATAATTTAATAAAGTAAAATTATATATATGCATTTTCACCAAGGAATATTATTTAACGATAGGACAGTAAATCAAAATTTGATATTATATTTTTTTTACAAGCTATTGAGATTAGAAAACAATATTGAATATTTGGAATATGTAAAGGTGAAGTATTTTTGGTATGCGAAATTTGAGCAGGTACGTTTATTTTTTTTTCAAGTCGTTGTTTGTTTAACATCTGTTATCATCTCGTCTTTATTACTTATGGTCGTCGAAGTAGCACGTTACTGTTTTTTTTTTTTCGCACCTGTTAAGTGAAAGGCCACGTAACTTGTTGGGTGTATCACTCATTAGATGTGAGGTGTTTGGCCTGAAACAAAGCTTCAACGATGATAAGTAAAAAGTAGCATTACCATGATCGGAAGTGGCTCCATGTTTTAAACGTCATTTCCGTTTTCAGAAAGTTTACTTCTGGCATTGTTACTCATCCATCGTTTTCTACTGATGAACTAATCTTACAGAATTTCACTAACCTAAGTTACCACGCACATCTTAGATATTACGTGGATGTAGGATGTATCAGTCGCTTATAGTTTGTTTTTTATGAACTAATCTTACAGAATTTCACTAACCTAAGTTACCACGCGATACATCCTACATCCACGTAATATCTAAGATGTAATTGCTTATAGTTTTTTTTCTCGTTCATTAAAAATTTTATTCACTAGTTTTCTCCGGTTTTATCTTTCTTCAACTGATGATAACTTGCCTGTAAAATGCAACTCGAGACTTTGAAGATCCTAGTGCAGCAGATAATTCGAAACTAGACCTACACTAAACGGTATGAACAGGCCTAAGATTTTTTTAGGTATTTATGCTACTTGAGTTTCATAGGCTTCGGGGTTGAACTTTAGAGCTTGAAAGTTATTGTATATTTTTAAGTTTAGTAATTTTTTATTTGGGGTGAGAAAAGCTACAGATATTGAAATTGTGTGACGATGGCATAAAATAACCGTTGTAAAGATGAACGTTGCAGCCCTTTCGATGTAAAGGCTTTGAAAATATTACACATGCGTTTTAACGCCATTTATTTAGTACGAATAATATAAACTAACGTTCTGATTTATCAGTTTGTTTCCTTATTACTTTCGGTGATTGTAAATATTTTTGTTTATCATAATCTTTCCGAACATTAATTGACGAATGTGTAACCAAAGTAATAATCGGACTGATTTTAAAGAGGTCAGATTAGAGGTGAAAACCACAACAAAACCAGGAGTTTTTTCATAAAAGGCTGACCTCACGTGGACCTCCCAGTTCAGCTGTGGGTCCTATGCTATAAAATAATTTGCATATATGTGCTAATTAGATAAAATTCGCAACAAAAAATAACTTTTTTCAACTTCGAAACAGAAATCACTGTTTTAGTATGAAAAAAAATGTTAACAATAAGAAAAAGCTTTAACGAATGCTAATTTCTTAGCAGCTGGACAAATAAAAGGTGTGTCGAGTTTTTGACGGGTTTTTTTCATGTTATGAATTTTTACGAATTTTTTATATTTTTTAATAAAATGTGCAAATTCCACATAATAGCACAAATTTAATATTTTCCAAATGACAAAATTATTAGCATAATGTTTTTTAAGTTTCTAGATAAAGCTATAAATAACAGGGTAATATATAAATATCAAGGTGTTTGTTTGTTATGAATTGCGCACAAAGCTACACGAGGGCTATCTGCGCTAGCCGTCCCTAATTTAGCAGTGTAAGACTAGAGGGAAGGCAGCTAGTTATCACTACCCATCGCCAACTCTTGGGCTACTCTTCTACCAATGAATAGTGGGATTGACTGTCACATTATAACGCCCCAAGACTGAAAGGGCGAGCATGTTTGGTGTGACGGGGATTCGAACCCGCGACCCGCAGATTGCGAGTCGAGCGCCCTAAACACCTGGCCATGCCGGGCCCTGTCAAAGTGTTAAAAGGCCTAAGCTGGCGAAGAAAGAAAACGTTTGATTTGACAACAGGTTTTACAAGATATGCGATTTGTTATGTCGTTTGTCCACAAAAAGTCAATTCTCACAAAGTTCTTCCTAAATACCAAAGTCGAGTAATAATTTGAGGCTGTCCTAAACGGTCAGATCAGAAACTCCAATGGTTCGGACATAGCTGTTCCTAATTTCGAACCACTGACCAAAAGAAGAGCAGTCAGCCAGTAGCTCTCGCCGCCAAAGGGGTTTGTCTGGTTTTTTAAAAGGAATTACCGGACTGACTGTTACTTTTTTAACGCGCTCATAGCTGAAAGTGCAAAACGCGTTCAGTGGCATCACGAATCGAACCTTGGATATTTAGATTCACAGCCTGAACATGCTGACCACTAAGCCATGCCCAAACCAACGTTTGTTGAAAACAAAAAAAAAAGAGAGAGAAGAATCTGAAACGTGATGTTTCACCTGGATCATGTGTTCTAAAACGATTTACATAAAATCGGACAGAAATGTAAAACATTGTGTTTTGGCACATTTTCACGAAAATTAGGATGCATGGTGCGTAAAGTATAAAAGTTACGATTCTTTTATACAAGATACTTTAATAAATTTAATGGATTAAAAGGAAATGACCATTAATTTATTGATCAGCGTGATATAGATTAGAACAATACCACTGTGAAATGTTTTTATTTTTCTTAGCGATCGATATTCAAACACAGATGGATACACGTACACGTGTATTTTCCTTTTTTTTAATTTATGTCTGAATGAACTTTTAGAAAAGGTAATTGTTCGACAGAAGACAATCCCTTGCGGTGTCTATGACGTCATAAGGCTTGGAAAAAGAAAAGAGTCCGTCATTCTACGTGTTGAAATTGACTTATAGCCACTCCATCATCAAATATAAAGCAAGCACGTGCAATACAAATGTAGCTTTTATCAGATGTTCCTTACACGTGTAGGAAAATACCCATCTCAGTCGCTCGTGTCGTTACAAAAATGACATATACACCGCAATTATTTTACCCGAACTTGTCACTAATACTTTTAAGGCTATTTTAAAAATGCATTACTGCCTTCACGTATACGTCATTTTACATTCAATATCGGATTGAATAGGCTATTCTTCTTCGACATGACTCTGAAGGTTCTGAGTTTGCCGTGGCCTTTCAAGACACGCAAAACCGTGATTTAGTTCTAACTGTGTCAGTCATCGGCTTGGAGTGCTCACGTGCCAATCACTTGGAGTGCTTGTCCGAAGGTTTAATCCTTCACTGCTCGATTCTGTCGTATCCAGGTGTGTATGTCCAAACTAAATGAATGGTTTCATCAGTTAAACAAAAACACAAGCAGCATACTAAACATTTAATTCCGTTATGGTTTAAAAAAACAGTATCTATATAAATATAATAGTACTGTCTGTTGAAAGACTATGTAACTACTTCGCAGAGTATGGATGGATCTTCATCAAAATTGGTATGGAGGTTCATTAGGTCCATGTGAGGGTACATACAAATTTTCAATTTTTCGTTTTTATGGGCGTTTTTTTACCACTACGTCTCTCCCTCTCGATGGATCCTCACCAAATTTGGTATGGAGGCTCATTAGGTCCATGTGGGGGTACATACAAATTTTCAGTTTTTCGTTTTTATGGGCGTTTTTTACCATTACGTCTCTCCCTCTCGATGGATCCTCACCAAATTTGGTATGGAGGCTCATTAGGTCCATGTGAGGGTACATACAAATTTTCCGTTTTGCGTTTTTGCAGTTTGTACTGCTACTTCGCCTCCTGTTGATGGATCTTCACCAAATTTGGCACGAAGGTTTGTTGGATCCATGCGGAAATACATGCTTACTTGCTGTTTCACATTTTGGGTTTTGCGGTTTTTATGGGCCTTTTTGCGTTTCTTACAATTACGTATAAGGGAAGCAACTTTTCATATCCTAAGATAACCTTTCATTAATAATGAATTTACGTAACATCCGTCCAGGGGACGAGTACTCCAACTAGCAGTAAATAACACAATGTATGTTGACTGTATTTTTTAGGTAAAAAGAAATCTATTTCTGATCGTTTTGAAAATTGTCGATAGTTGTAGAACAACAACAAGAACAAAACATTTATAAGTATGCACATATATATGTGTGCGTACGTGAGTCAGTTGTGCTGATAGAAGTTATCTAGTTGTGTGTATGTTGATAGTTTTATATCGTAATGTGTGTGATAAACTCATATAAGACTTCAGTAGTGTTTTCTACATTCCTCAAATCCTTGTCACTGTTTTCGTTAAATACTGAACTCTGCTTCGTCTGACAACTTTATTATAAATAATAGAGCTGAGACTGACGATTATTTACGGATGTGTGAGAGTCTACTGATTGCGAATCTGAAGACGGCTTTAAATCAACAACATTCTGCTACTCGTGCTGCGATCTGCTTAATTTGTCAAATAAGTTAGTAGACAAAAAGATAAGGATAGCAATTTAATAAGCAGATTGACAGAGAGAGAGAGATGGAAAATAGATAGATAAGTAAACAGAGCGAAAGAATGAAAACTAAATAAGTAAGTAGACATAAATTAGAATAGATATAAAGATAGACAGATAGACTAAGAGGAAAAGATAGATGTGTAGGTAGACAAAAAAGATAATAAAGCAGCTAAACAGGCAGACAAACAGAGAGATTCATAACTAAGTAGACAGTTGAAAGATAATAAAGCAGCTAAACAGGCAGACAAACAGAGAGATTCATAACTAAGTAGACAGTTGAAAGATAATAAAGCAGCTAAACAGGCAGACAAACAGAGAGATTCATAACTAAGTAGACAGTTGAAAGATAATAAAGCAGCTAAACAGGCAGACAAACAGAGAGATTCATAACTAAGTAGACAGTTAGAAAGTATATAATAA
>NW_013669754.1:46096-54339 GCF_000517525.1 Limulus polyphemus
TAGAATAGATATAAAGATAGAACAGATAGACTAAGAGGAAAAGATAGATGTGTAGGTAGACAGTTGAAAGATAATAAAGCAGCTAAACAGGACAGACAAACAGAGAGATTACATAACTAAGTAGACAGTTGAAAGATAATAAAGCAGCTAAACAGGCAGACAAACAGAGAGATTCATAACTAAGTAGACAGTTGAAAGATAATAAAGCAGCTAAACAGGCAGACAAACAGAGAGATTCATAACTAAGTAGACAGTTGAAAGATAATAAAGCAGCTAAATAGGCAGACAAACAGAGAGATTCATAACTAAGTAGACAGTTGAAAGATATATAAGTAGACACAGAGAGACATAATAGTAGATTAGTAAATAGACAGACAGAAGGATGATAAGTAAGATGTGAAAGTGATAAAAGATAATAAGTAGGTATTGTTTGGTTAGTAAATAGAAAGATCAAATGATAGATAATAGGTAAAAAGGGATAGAAAACCATACAACTTAATAGAAAAGCAAACGAATAGAAAGATAAATAAGTATTAGTAGACAGATGAACATATTGAAAATTAAATGGACAGAAAAAAAATACTGCCCCCTCTCCAGTGGCACAGCGGTGTGTCTGCGGACTTACAACGCTAGAAACCGGGTTTCGATACCCGTGCTGAGCAGAGCACAGATAGCCTGTTGTGTAGCTTTGGGCTTAACTTCAAAGAAACAAAAAAAAAACACTACTACAAAGAGCAATTAGATAATAATAAAAAAAGGAAAGTAATGGGGTTTTTATTTCGATTATACAAATCTACTTAAACTAGATGACTTGGCACAAAACTTTGGCCCAACAAAATCCTTGTTCAGATCGAAAAATAAACTCAAAGATAGACGATCCAACATTGCCGGTTAAATAAAGCGTTGACGTACTTGTAGATAAAAACCAGAAGGGAAAGAAAGAGACAACAGCAACACAGTCAGTTAAAGTATGCTAATTTAATTACCAGCCAGAGCTCACTGTGCTGATGTCATTTCAGTCCACGTAGAAATCACGTGGTGTAAGGACGTGATCACGCACTGACAAATTTGCATGGATGAGTCCGTATCGTTACAGCGGTTGTGTCAATCTTTGAAATGATCAGGCTTGTAAAGAAGAAAATACGATGCACACGGAGAATACTTTAAAGATGGGCTGTTTTCTTGGCTTAAAATAATGTTTAATCGTTAATTATTCAAAATTAGCACCGAGTGTTGTATTGAAAACACAGTGAGCAGATCAAATTTGAACGATTTAGCGAAACGTCCGTGAAGCAGTACTTCTGAGTTGTTCCTGAAGGTCGAAGGTGAACTTTGAACTTCAACCGAGATCGACATGAAATATTAACGTTCAGTAGTATTTGTAATTACTTCTAAAGGTCAAGGGATAAATGTGACCTTCAGTGGAGATATTTGCGAAATGTTAATATTCAATAGTACTTTAAATTATTTTTAAAGGTCAAAGGTTAAATGTGACCTTCGGTGAAGATCTTTGCGAAATGTTAATATTCAATAGTACTTTGAATTATTTTTCAAAGGTCAAAGGTCAAAAGTTATATCAAGAGTTCAAGTACAATATTTGATATTCAATGACGTGTAGCTTCAATGTTCAGCTTCATAACCTAATACTTTGTTAAATAGTAGTGTATTAAATCTTCTGGTTCTCCAGATCCAACCATACATAAAGTTACTGTTGTAAAAATTATTTGAGTGGATCCTGGAATAAGTCCAGTCTACTCACCCTTATTATAGAGAAGCTCAAGCGTTGGAAAACTACAAAGACACAGCTATTACACGGCTTGTACCGACCGATGTTTCTGTCAGATCTACGCGTTAAAAAATAAAGTTTCTATACAAAAGTTTTCTGTAGTCGGTTTATAAGTCCTGTAAAGACAAAATGTTACCAGTTTCGAAATAGCCAAACTTTGTACTACTTTCACCAACCCCTTCTCTTGAAACGTTTAACTCTATCACCATAGCTTCTATTTATTATGTAGACTTTTCTAAACATTTTAATATAATTTTACCCGAAGAATGGCACGTAATGGGCACGTTCTTAATTACTCCAGCTTTAACCGAAACAATATGAGCCATATATAAGAAGCGAATGAGGCTACTTTGGAATATTGTTAGTCAGTTGTTGAGTAATCAATGCATGAATATAGTCAGTTTATTAGTTATTTCAGTGGTGTGAATATTGAGTTCATGTTTCGATGAAGAAATAGAGATGCGAAATTAGTAATGAAATTTAATTTTCTTCGAGAAGTAGTTTACTTGTGAAGTTAGGCCTATCTATCGATTAATGTTAAGCATAAAATTCATGAATAAGAAATATAACGCTCTTGCTATTATTGAGTGATTTGACTTTTCATTATTCTTTTTACTGAATAATTCGAAATAATTCGCCCAACAACATAATTTCTCACAGCAGCTTGTTTAATATGTAACATTATTGCCGTGAGCAACTATAAATCACAGGCAAACATCGTAATAACAATGAATACGTCATTATAGCATGTTTAATATGCCTCACTACTGTCGTCAGCAACTGGAGCTCACGGGCAAACATGTAATAAAAATTAATACTTTATTACAATATGTTTAATATGTTAGATTACGCAGGTCTGCGATTTTTGTATTGTTCTGAATTTTTTACATGTTCTACAGTAATTCCTGTACCCTGAATCCGCAAATGATATTCATTTTTCTACACCACGTACAGGTTTTTCACAAAACGACATATGTACTTTTACGTAAGTGAACCATTCTAACTGAAATCGGGTCACATTTTGTTAGGCTAAAAATGTTGACAACCACTGGCTATAGATTTCTCTAGACCAATCGCGACGTGAGAGTATTATCGATCGTTCTAGAACCCACGAGAAACACACCGCTAGTATATAAACAGTTAACAGGCCGCATGACGTGTCATTTCTGGATAGTATTTGTTTGTGCGTGCATTATTATTTTCTTTTCAATATTACTTATTCGTAGCTATGACAACAAGAGATTGTGTAAATGACCCAAACATATTCTGTTATATTGGATGTGGTAAATTTGATCTAAGTAAGAGTTTTTCTTCCCGATTTTTAAAAAAATCCTTACGTGATAGAAAAAAAAAGATTATTATTTTCGAAATTTGTGTAGCTGAATTGTGAAAAATCCGTTATTAAAACCAAAACAACTTTTATGAAGTTCAAATTGATTATATGGGCTTTTACAAGATTTGTGACATTAAAGAAGGCATCATGACGAAATGTTGAACAGGTAAATTAAATGTATCTATGTTATAATGACCTATTCATTGTTATTACAATGTTGGCCTGAGATTTATGGTTGCTGACGACAATAACACAGGCCTGCGATACTGAAAGATGGATTTTATAGACGTGTTCTAGAATTTTCTAGAGTATAATATACACCAAATTAGTGGATATTTAATAACCAATACTGATGTTTCATTGTTATCGCTCTAACTAAACGATAAGTTTATGTTTCTTACGTGTTTTTGTGATCCATCCAGTTTGAGGAAAACTTTTAGAAAAACAAAAACGCTTTCAACATCTCATGGTTCATTTTTACTCTCAAGAATTGAAATTTTCAGTCTAAACGGAAGCTTAAACGTACATAGAATAATAGGCTCCTACGGTTCAGGTATAGCCGTTCATAATTTTGTACTAATTATAGGAGGGATCAACCAGCCAGTAACACCCCCCCCCCCACCCCACCCACCAGAAAGACTTTATCCGATTTTTTGAACCGAATGATAAGACTGACTGTAACTTTTATAACGCGCTCACAACTGAAAGTGTGGACTATAGTCAGCGGCAACACGTCTCGCACCTTGGATCCTTCAATCCACAGTCTGATACGCTAACTACTAGTACAATCTCAATAACTATTTTTTATAAACTAGTATATAAATCAGTAAATTGAAATATTTTCGCCGATTTGTAACTTGGCGCCCGATTGTGTTTGGTTGATAAAAGATGGAGTACTTCCGAACTCGCCTCTTCAATTTTTTATATGTTCATAAAACAAATGTATTACTCGTTGGCGAGCTGCCAACGCCCTCTGTTTGAACACAAGATTAAGTGGTCCCAGTTTCGCAGGAGAGTCTGCTTTATCCATAGTTTATTTTCACCAGAAGGAACAAGTGTAATGTAAACACTGCTTTAGTTGTGAAAACTAGCCCTTCTATGACCTGCACATATTGGATATAAAGAAGTGGAGAAAAAGAAAAGTATAATATCAAAATTCAGCGTTCACTGTTTTAAAAAGCTTGGACTTAGTATTGTACACAAAATCAATAGCGTGTAGAAACGTTAGCTTGAATTCATTTTACACGTTTTACGTTTATTAGAGATGTTACGTAAACGTTTTGAATTGTGAATAATGGTGACATTAAAAGAAATACTTTTATTTGATACAAGTAATTATTAGAAAACACTTGCCACAGATGTTGTCGTTAAAAGAAAGACTGTTTTATTTGACACAAGTAATTATTAGAAAACACTTGCCACAGATGTTGTCGTTAAACGAAATACTGTTTTATTTGACACAAGTAATTATTAGAAAACACTTGCCACAGATGTTGTCGTTAAAAGAAAGACTGTTTTATTTCATACAAGTAATTATTAGAAAACACTTGCCACAGATGTTGTCGTTAAAAGAAAGACTGTTTTAATTGACACAAGTAATTATTAGAAAACACTTGCCACAGATGTTGTCGTTAAAAGAAAGACTTTTATTTGATACAAGTAGTTATTGATAAAAGTCAGAGTTAGGGTTAGCTTATTGGTTTACATTCTTGTTAAGAGCTTGAAAATCTTTGATAAAAGTCAGAGTTGGGTTGGCTTATTTGAACTTAGAATTTTATACACCAAACCTCCATGTTTATAAAACTGGATACTCAAATCATGCAAACAGAGTGGTATTTTGTCTTATTCAAAGCATGCATACATGAAGACGTTGTGTCTTATTCAAATCATGCAAAGAGAGTGATTTTGTGTCTGAACCTTCTTAAAGTTAGAATTAATTAACCTTCATGTAGGTATAATAACATCACCTGAAAAAAGTAACGTTTTTAACACACTATTAAATGATAAAAAATCTTTTGACAAGACCTGCAAGTTTTCATATAACAGTCTTTGATAGAGGTGTATAGTTATAACCTGTTTAAACAAGACCTGCAAGTTTTCATATAACAGTTTCTGATAGAGGTGTATAGTTATAACCTGTTTAAACAAGACCTGCAAGTTTTCATATAACAGTTTCTGATAGAGGTGTATAGTTATAACCTGTTTAAACAAGACCTGCAAGTTTTTATATAACAGTTTCTGATGGGTTTGTGTAAGTTTTATCTGTTTTAACAGTCTTCATGGATTTATTTGTTTTTCTACTTTAGGAACGCCCGCATGTTTTTATTCACAATATCTGATATACTTTTGTTGTTTCTACTGTTTGGACAACAACTATAAGTTTTTACTTCTCAGTCTCTGAAAAACTTCTGCATATTTTTTTCCTGTTTTGACATCTTTAAGTTTTTATTCACCAAGCTCTGAAGGGTTGTACAGATCTAACCAGTTTTACTGTGAAATAATAGCTTAATTTGATGCGAGAGATCTGATATAGAACTTCCGTGTGTTTTTACAATATTAGCTAAAAATGCTAATATGCAGGACCTTAGATCACTTGTTTAGCTTATTTTTCTAGTTCGTTAAGACGACTAATTTCTTAATGTTTTTGTAATTCACAGCTCTGTCACTTTCTCGTTTACGTTATTATATGTTTATTCAGTGAGAAAACAAACATACAGAAAACATTCTGTATAAATGTTGAGTAGTTACAATCGATTGACGCGTTCTGGTCGATAGTTTCATAACTACAAAAAGTAGAGAAACTTTAGTTGTGAGATCATTCCTATTGGCTTTACTTCTTCTGTAACACTCAAAACACTGTAGTTTAATTGTTCTTATTTCTATGTTACAGTTTATGCAACTGGAGTGCACTAAAATGTTATAGCACGTTATCAAAACTAATAAATTACTTCGTATATTTGAAAACACAGTTTCATTAGCTAATGTTATAGACACAATTTTATCGTATTCCTACAAGCTGTTGTTTTCGAATCTATGGCGGGTTTTAGTTTTGTACAAACACAATCTTTATTACAGACTACAGCTTTCACTAGTAAGATTTGTTTTTGGGACAGGTACGACGTTTCGTTCACTGGTGCGATCATTCTCAAGTACACAAATTTAAACGGTAAAGAAGGTTTTAGTAGTTAAATCATCCAACAATACATTCTAACAATGTATTTATATTTTAGAATCGATAGCGGTTACTTATGCATATCAATCCGCGTGAATTGACAGTGAGTCAACTCAAAACGAAACTATAAAAAAAAAAATATTTATACTCTCTGTAGAATATCGTCGCTTTACAGCTTGAGTTTCTTAGAAGGATAATAATATTTATTGGTTTTATGAACTTAACTTTGATAGTTTTATCACATTGGTTCTCAAACTTGATAGCCTTATCACATTGGTTCTCAAACTTGATAGCCTTATCACATTGGTTCTCAAACTTGATAGCCTTATCACATTGGTTCTCAAACTTGATAGCCTTATCACATTGGTTCTCAAACTTGGTAGTCTTATCACATTGGTTCTCAAACTTGATAGTCTTATCACATTGGTTCTCAAACTTGATAGTCTTATCACATTGGTTCTCAAACTTGATAGTCTTATCACATTGGTTCTCAAACTTGATAGTCTTATCACATTGGTTCTCAAACTTGGTAGTCTTATCACATTGGTTCTCAAACTTGATAGCCTTATCAGATTGGTTCTCAAACTTGATAGTCTTATCACATTGGTTCTCAAACTTGGTAGTCTTATCACATTGGTTCTCAAACTTGATAGTCTTATCACATTGGTTCTCAAACTTGATAGTCTTATCACATTGATTCTCAAACTTGATAGTCTTATCACATTGGTTCTCAAACTTTTTTAGTTCCCAAACCACTTCGGCGGGACAAGAGAACCCACGTACCACCTACCGGTTCTACCCCACCTATTGCGTAGCGTTGCGCGTCAGTGACTTGCACCATCTGGATGACTCTCTCGGACCAAAGTTGGAAAACCACTGCTTTTTTTTTAAATGAGTATTGGAATCTTTGAATTTGTCTCCTGATAATTGAGTGTTCGATTCCCGTGGTGAATGAGTGTTCGATCCCAGTAATGTGCAGCTTTGCGCTTAAACGAATACATGAATTCAGCAATTTTTTTAGTTTCAGTTAAAGAAACATTTACCATAAAGGTAAGATTTCTTCTTTTTTTTCAGAAAATTTATCATTTCAAATTTTGCAAATAATGTTTTTTCTTCATATGTTTTTGCATTCGTGTTTATATATATATATATATATTCAGGTCAATTTTTCCATCATAACAATGAAATAATGTATTCAAACTCGATTGGTTAAAAGTAATAAATTTTGAAGTTGATACAAAGGTAATGGGTGCTCCTGGTGACTCTGTAATAACACCCTAACGATTAGAAGAGACCCCCTGTAGGGTTGATACCTTTGTCTAATGGGTAAAGTTTTACAGAATTACGTTATAGTATAAGGAAAACCGTGTATCGTTTGATTCGATTAGTACTATACTTAGAACAACTTGAATTGTGAGTTAGAAATGTTGTAATATTGACAATGAAACCTGTTGTCAGATGGCTAAGCTATTGTATTTAGAACGAAACCGTTATCAATCCGTTAAAAATGTTAAAATACTTACAATCAAACCGCTTGATAGCAGTTATTGTTGTAACCAGGACGAAATTGGTTCTCAGTTTGAAGACAATGTTATAATACATATACAAAAATATTGTTATTACTTACTCATAAGTAATTCGTGTTTTAGAAGGAGTACTGTTTACAACATTTTTCTACTGCACTTGTTTCTGTAGTCATCCTTCTCGCTATTCAGCTAACTGTCTTGTTGGATCTTTTCGCCGAACAATGAAACTGATTGTTTTATTCTTATTACCCTTGTGTACATACTAAGTATTATTGTTAGTTTATTACAAACAGGTTGTCTTATCTTATTCTTATTACCCTTGTGTACATACTAAGTATTATTGTTAGTTTATTACAAACAGGTTGTCTTATCTTATTCTTATTACCCTTGTATACATACTAAGTATTATTGTTAGTTTATTACAAA
>NW_013669754.1:55196-84207 GCF_000517525.1 Limulus polyphemus
CCCATTTAAGCCGTCTCCAGCCATTATTAGGTTGTCAGAATGCTATGTTATAAATTAGAATTTCCTATCTGAACGTTCAGGTCAGAGACCTCTAGAATTCAGATATGTAACTCCGTAATTTTGAAGTACTGGCCACAGAGAGAGAGGGCAGTCAGCCAGCAGCGCCTGTCACCAGAAGGGCTTCATTCTGAAACCGAATAATGGGACTGGGTGTAATTTTTATAAACAAGTTCACAGCTGAAACTTCAAAGGATATTTAGCAGTATGACGTTTCAAACATTGACTCCTTCGATCAACATTCTGGAACGCTAACCAATACGTCAAGCTCTGCCCAAGAAATGCTATGAACCTTAAATTATTGTCACGAATTAACTACTGAAGTTCAGCGGTGGCATTTTTCACTGTAGTAAGTTTCACGTGTTTGACAGTACCAAGAAAATATGTCGTTCTAACTCACATCACATTTTACCTCGGCCTTAAAAAATAACTTGTTTTACTTTTCTCAACGTTTTGTTCTACAGTGTGGCACATAAATAATATATTGTCATAAGACAGAATGTTAGGCCTATTTTGTTTTTAATATTACACTCTTAATTTAGTTCCTTAGATATTTTAAATAATTGGAAGAATGTATGATAATATTATTCCAACCTCACCATGTTCGTCATATTCATTGCCGACGACAGGTTTCACCCACTTCTTTATGTCGGTTGGGAAACGTGTCATCAACAATGGATATGACGAATGTAGTGTGGCAGGAATATTATTATTATTATACATTCTTTAAATTCTTGAAAATCTCTACGAAACTAAATTAAGAATGTAATGTTAAAAAATGAAATAGGCCTAACATTATGTCTTAAGGCAATTATAATTAATCATAATTATGCTTCTTCGGCTTGTGAAAGGCGTTCACACCATAACGAATATATATTACGTTGTTAAGGTTTACAGAAATCTAGAAAAATTGATTACAATTCACAGAAAACTCATCCTTAACCATATTACTGGGGGGGGGGAGCCCTATAAATATATGAATAACTACAAAATAATAATTTTGTCTAAAGTATAGTCAAAAATATTTTATTTCTATTTTGTTTTTCTACATGGAGATGATATATCTATAGAGAATATAAAATTTACAGTATCATATATCCATATATATATTTCTTTCTGAATAATTTCAACAACAATATATAAAACAGATGGTATTTACAAGTATACTAGATCACGCATGACTACCTCGTGCAAATTTGTTTTAATAGCTCACGCGCAGAAAGGTTTTTTCTTTTCTTTTTTTTTTTTTATAGTGAAGCAGCAATAAAGCTTACCTACGGATCTATTCATGCCATCTGCTCATTGAAACAACGCCAAACAGGAGTTAGGGTTAATGGTATTAACATACGGTGACTTTTTTTTTCTTTTGCCGTTTAGAAATTAAATACAAATATGAAACTACGGTACAATGAATGCTGTTACTATGGAAATTCTAGTCATTTATGAAGATCTGGAAGAAGTAATAAAATCCCTCAAGCATGAATATCGTCAAGAATGATAAAAATAGTTAAAATATTGAAAGAGGAATAAAAATATCAGCAAACAGAAAAACAAAAAACATATGATTAGGATATAATACCAATACTAGCCAATCTTTATGCAACAAATTAATTATGGACAATTATATACGTGTAGAAATTAGTAGCAACTGCTAATAATAAGACCTCTGTATGGCAAAGTGTGCACACAAACATATATATATGTGTCTATATAACAAAAATATAATAATAATGACCTTTTATAGTAAAGTATATACATGGACATCCGTGCCGATATGACTAGGATCTAACAATAACAATATAATAATATTTACAATAATGAGGAAAACAATAGTTTGTTTGATATTACTGGGATCTAATAATAACAATATAACAATAATATTTACAATAATGAGGAAAACAATAGTTTGTTTGATATTACTGGGATCTAATAATAACAATATGACAATAATATTTACAATAATGAGGAAAACAATAGTTTGTTTGATATTACTAGGATCTGATAATAACAATATGACAATAATATTTACAATAATGAGGAAAACAATAGTTTGTTTCATATTACTGAGATCTAATAATAACTAACAATATAACAATAATATTTACAATAATGAGGAAAACAATAGTTTGTGTGATATAACTAGGATCTAATAATAACAATATTTACAATAATGAGGAAAACAATAGATTGTTCGATATGACTAGGATCTAATAATAACAATATAACAATAATATTTACAATAATGAGGAAAACAAAGTTTGTTTATTTTAGGTTTTCGATTAAAGCTATACAAGAGGTATCTGCACATTTTCGTCTCTAATTTTAACAGAGTTGGCGGTGAGTACTGTTTACAAGCTGCCTTCCCTCTAGTCTATCAGTTCAAAATTAGGAATGACTTGCACAGATAGTCCTGGAATAGTTTTGAGCAGATATCCTGAAACAAACAAAAACAATAACGGCTTTTGTGTGGCAGTATGTGGACGTGTATATATATGTATATATCTGTTGATATAGCAAGAATCTAATTAATAATAATAAAAGCCCTTATATTGAAAAAATATAATCATGCATGTGAGCGTAGATATTACTAAGATATAATAATGATAATAATAACAGTGTTTCTACTTTTGAACTATTACAAATATTTCAGGGTTTTTGTTAGGGTAAAAAAAAGGTGCTTTCTAGTTTTAAAAAGATACAGGTGAAACAGTTTAATATTTTATTTCTAAGCTCTGTTACAGGTATGATAGCTTACATGGAATTTATGGTGGATATATTAAATTAAGGCTAGGATTTCCAGCTCTAGATGGCGCTGTTAAACAACTGCAATTATGTTTACTGTAATAGCGCTTTCACTAAAATTTAAAAGAGAAAGAACCGAGATGAACATTGTTGTAGAAAACGACATAAAATTAATTATGAGGTTTCATGCATCGTTTAGTTTGCAATGAGGTGCGAATATGTGCTTAAAACTGTTGAAAAATAGCTGAAATAATGTTGTTTCTTCATTACCCATTCAAGCCGTCTCCAACCATTATTAATGTTGTTTCTGTTCGGTACCGACATTAGCCTATCTTACCATTTTCCGATGTTATCTAACCAGCCAAGAAGCCCCCCAGTGGCACAGCGGTATGTCCGCGGACTTACAACGCTAGAATCCGTGTTTCGATACTCGTTGTGGGCAGATCACAGATAGCCCATTGTGTAGCTTTGTGCTTAATTACAAACAAACCAAGAAAACAAATGTTTCAGTTTATCAGAAAGTCCTATTTAATTTAATTTTTTTGTTCAGTAAGTATTAAGAAAACGTTGAGATGTAAATACTCATATGGTTACCAGTAGCTAATCTAATTGAACTTTGACCTGTAAATATCTACACAATTTCCAGTAACAAGTCTAATTAAACTTTGACCTATAAATACCCTCACGCTCCCCAGTAGCTAAGCCAATTAAACATTGACCTGTAAATACCCTCACGCTCTCCAGTAAAGCTAAACTAATTAAACTTTGATCTGTAAATACCCCCACGTTTTCCAGTAACAAGTCTAATTAAACTTTCACCTATAATTACCCTCACGCTCCTCAGTGACTAATTTAATTACAAAAAAATAACTATTTTCTCAGTCAAATAAGATCCCTTGGATGTTTCTGATTTCCAAAAAAATCATTATATATTTATATTAATGGTTGGATACGTTTGTTTGTAGTTAAGCACAAAGCCACACAATGGGCTATCTGTGCTCTGTCCACTACGAGTATCAAAACTCGGTTTCTGGCGTTGTAAGTTGGACACGTTTAAAAGAAATGGACATAAAAGAGAGGAAGCAAAAGACAATACTTTCCAAATTTTTGAAAAAAAAATACAAAGTAACAATTTTCTATTTCCCCATTGTCAGAAGCTGCCATACGTTTTCACAAGAACACTATTGTCAGAAGCTGCCATACGTTTTCAGAAGAACACTTATAGTCAGAAGCTGCCATACGTTTTCACAAGAATACTTATTGTCAGAAGCTGCCATACGTTTTCACAAGAACACTTATTGTCAGAAGCTGCCATACGTTTTCACAAGAACACTTATTGTCAGAAGCTGCCATACGTTTTCACAAGAACACTTATTGTCAGAAGCTGCCATACGTTTTCAGAAGAACATTTACTTTTTAAACATAAACAAAAATTTACTGTAAAAATCATAGGACATTGTAGTAAATGAAATACACACAAGTTTCATATTTCATCTGAAGTTTTTAATTTCACTCACCTAGTATAAAACTAAATTAAGGACAGTAGAAAGTGATAGCTATACAAAGGGTTCTTCCTTTGTTATTATTTGCATACTGATATTATTAGTTGTATCCGAAGCAAGAGTAACCCGAGAGTTATGAACGTTATACTTTAATTCTGTCGTAGTCGTTTTTGTGGCCAACCCGCGGACAGGTTTGTTTCCTGCCCCTTCGCAACTCATTACGAATAAACTAAACACGTTTTGTTTTTATTGCGAGAGACCTGCCCGATTCCATCACACTGTACGGTGTTCGACCGAAGCCTTAAACGTTTTGTGTTTTCAGCGAGTCTAGCGTAGTTTTGTGTGTCAAAATCGTGTTCACGAGACGGTTGCAGCGCTGTAACACTGCGTACATTCACCATCCTCCCACTCCCTCGGCGACTCGTCGTTGAACTGATTTAATTATCGACACAGTCACAACATTAGGGTGTCGTTTAACTCCCCTCATTTCTTGTACTTCCAGATCTCGACGGGGGGGGGGGGTAACAGGAAGTGATAAAAGTTTTGGTCGGAAGCCTCACGAACTGCTCGTGCGCTGACAGCCCTCACAAAGAAACTAATTCAAGTCGAAACAAATGAGACCCTTCAAGTGTTGTGTTTTCCCTGCTGAGTAAGAGCTTGCCGGATGTTGGCTGCGGAAAGCCCGCAGCTTGCCTCAGCAGCGCCTAGCCGTCTCTTAAGACTAGTCTCCTAACAATTTGTTGTTATAATTTCGCGAAGATCAAATCGCAGGGCGTAAAATTCAAAAAATGCAAATAAAAAATATTGTAGTAATTTCCTCATCGTACTATCCAACTCGAGATTTTTCGTACAGTGGAGAAGAACTCTACCACCTGAGATAAAGGGTTAACCCACTGTCGTATTTTAGTAAGTGTCTTTTTTTAACACCCTAATCATAAAAAAGTTTCAAGAACCATTGCTGTGGTAAGTTACGATCAAAATAGAAAAAATTTGTTTTTTTTATTGATGTTTTTTTAAAGATCTGTATAGAGACATAGAAGACTGATATCAAAAAACAACGTGAATCGTGACGAGAAAGTTCATTAAATATGCCACATTGAAGCATAATGACATTCCACTTACAGTTGAAGCAACGGGAAGTAAGGGAACACTTGCATTCGCAATCACGTTCTCCAGGGGCATAAAAGGGGATAACGGGGCACTTGCACTCACGATCTCGTTCCTCAGGAGCACAACAGGAAGTAATGGAACACTTGCATTCGCGATCTCGTTCCTCAGGAGCACAACAGTAAGTAATGGAACACTTGCATTCGCAATCGCGTTCTTCAGGGGCATAAAAGGGGATAACGGGGCACTTGCACTCACGATCTCGTTCCTCAGGAGCAACACAGTAAGTAATGGAACACTTGCATTCGCGATCTCGTTCTCCAGGGGCATGAAAGGGAATAATGGGGCACTTGCACTCACGATCTCGTTCCTCAGGAGCACAACAGGAAGTAATGGAACACTTGCACTCACGATCTCGTTCCTCAGGAGCACAACAAGGAGTAATGGAACACTTGAACTTTCAATTTCTTTTCAAGAAAAAATAAATTTTCTAAAATTTGGATGCAGTTGGATGTACTTAGATACTATGTTAAAAATGATAGCCTTTGGTTTTCTGTAAAAGTGTTTTTTTTATGTGATCTTGCACTGTTGTGGTAGGACAATAAGCATCTGTAGATTGTAGAAAATGGAATTTAATTCGGCCAGTTTTGACATAAACTAACGTATTTCTGAGGGAAGATGTGTCTAAAGCTCCTAGAATATGATTAATGAACTGAATGTATTCATCACTAATAAAATCACTGACTTTCACTAGGTCAAGTAATAATTTGTACACGAGCCTCCTTTTTATTGTTACTCTTTGTTGATGTTTATTTATTTCTGCCTTTGAAATACATCAAGATTCGTTAGCATGGTTCAATAGACAGATGGGTAAATAAAAGGATAGACAGATAGAAAAACAGATAAAATTACACTTTCTAAACTTCAGTTTATTTTCATTTTCAGGCATCAAACAAGCAGTACCTACTAGTTAACATCTCTCTATGTACTGAGGGGTTGGTTGTACAGGTGAAGGAGAGATAAGCATGGCAAATACAGGTTCAGAATGGATAATTTAATAACCTCTTAAGGCGGCGAGTTGGTAGTCGAATGGGCGTGGTCTTATTTCTCTCCTTTCACACTGATGTTGTCATGACAACTGGTTGAAAGAATTTGTTCGGAGAAACTCGAAGTGTTTGTCTGTAACGTGGCCGTTGTTGAATCCCCTTCAGCAGACTACTGAATAGTTGATTCGCTATTCTATCGACAAGAGATTTGTTGGCTTATCTCATGAAGTGTCACTTGTCACAACTTTACATCCGACATAGTTTGGTCGGGCTCAACCTTAAGTGTTGTCACTTCGTAACGTAAGCTGACTTGTATATCAACTTATTCTTCTTGTTCTTCAGGCTTTGTTTTATAGAGACCAATTTAAACTACCGAAGAAACACTACTACATAGAGACCAATTTAAACTACCGAAGAAACAATACTACATAGAGACCAATTTAAACTACCCAGGAAACAATACTGCATAGAGACCAATTTAAACTACCCAGGAAACAATACTGCATAGAGACCAGTTTAACCTACCCAGGAAACAATACTGCATAGAGACCAATTTAAACTACCCAGGAAACAATACTGCATAGAGACCAATTTAAACTACCCAGGAAACAATACTGCATATCAGAATGGAATAAAAGCTGAATGTTGATGCCGAATGATAAAAATTTGCAGACATGTTTCACATCTATGTCTGTCAAAAGTTTCTTTTGTTAAACAGAACAACAGGGTTTTAAAATATCTTCCTTGTTAAACAAAGAAATATCATTTTTTGGATGGTTGTTTGTATTTTGTTTCGAAACAAGTGTTTTATTGTATTCGTTTATATACTAAGTGTTCCTAAACCCACTACCGCACGCAGCAGTTAAAACGTATACAATCACAGAATATCTTACTCAAACGATTTACCATTGATTTTTTTAAGAACAATACCTAAAAGATAAGCTTTTTTTTAATGGGCTTTGTCGTTTGGTGGTTGAGTCGTGTAATTTAACTTACTACCCGCGTGATGTGTTAAAATGTCTTAGCGCAGTGTTAAACTTAAGTGTGAACAGTAACAACAGTGGTCGTAAGAAATTTTACTGTACAGTTTCATTGATTTTTTAAGAACAATACCTAAAAGATAAGCTTTTTTTAATGGGCTTTGTCGTTTGGTTGAGTCGTGTAATTTAACTTACTACCCGCGTGATGTGTTAAAATGTCTTAGCGCAGTGTTAAACTTAAGTGTGAACCGTAACAACAGTGGTCGTAAGAAATTTTACTGTACAGTTTCATAAAATGTTCTCAAACTGTGATAGAAAATGTCTTACATCTTAATAGAAATCAGGAAACTAGGCAAAGACAGGGCTTATAACCACAGTAGAAGTGTTTTGTTTTGCGTGTCATTGCTGTAAAACACAGAAGATACATGCGGAAACCTAAAGGGAACGATATTCATACACATAAATGTAAATTTGTACTTACGGATGTCAATGTTAAATACGTACAAAAAAACACACGTTACCTACACACACTTATACATATATGCGTGAGTGTGGTGTACGTGTATAACTGCGTGCAGGAAATGTATATTATATATACATATACGTGTATGTGTGTGTTTGGTATACGTATATAACTGCGTGAAAGGAAATGTATATTATATATACATATACGTGTGTTTGGTATACGTGTATAACTGCGTGCAGGAAATATATATTATATACATTTATGTGTGTGTGTGTGTGTGTGAGTAGTTACGTGTTTTATGTACTGATATCGTGGAAAAACGTCTATGGATACTCATAAAGTAAAACCTTTACAGCTAGGTGGCTCTGATTGCAGCAAATGATCTGTACTTTATATCTTTATTTCTTCTATTTCCCGCCATGTCCATTCCTGTTTCTCCACGCACGGTGATCTAGTGCCTGATGCCTCAGCACATGGCTTCTCCGTCGCAAGGGAACAATCAGTGGATTACAGGCCCATGTTTGTCTGTTAGAGCTACAGTTTAAATGGCCAGTCGTAGGGACTACTTAGCCAAATTAAACCGAGGAAAGGCTATGTCAGGCAGCTACAAAAAGCGGTCGTTAATACCCCAGTGACTTAGTCACTTAAAATACTATGATCAAGATCAATGCACGAAAGCTTTACGGGCTGGTGGAAGTATGTCTCTTTGGAAAGTGGGCGATGGTAATAATAAACCATATAAACATTTGCCTGGGCTATTTTAACACGAAGAAATTATAACGAATAACATAAGTGCCCAATCGGACTTCTCATATTTCTTCTGTTTTTCTTGTTTCAAGTCAGAGAACTTAGTGACTAAGATTCTAAATACATGAACTTGTACGTGTTTTTTGAAGCATGTTTTTTTGTGTTTAACGAAGCGGTTAACATATCAAAACCACCTACTACTAATATAAAATGCGTCTGTTACTATCAGTGCCGGCCTTAAAAATATGCAAGACAAGCTATTACAAATATATATATATATATGTATGCATATTACAATCGCAGTTAAAGACCTTTTTCGTAACACACAGGAGGAAATTTAAACACAAAAGAGTTTCATTAAAGCCAGGTGGTTAAAAACCTGCCATATGTTACGACATAGTTTAGTACCTTCCTCAATTTAATATTTGTTTTACTTCTCAGTAAGTTATTTTTCTGCTTGAGTTCTGCGCTCGATTCATCCTTTTTTTTTAAATAATTTGTCTCTATCGCTTTCTGAATCATTTGCCGGCTGCTTCGCATACGCTTTAGTTATAACAGTTCCCCCAACACAGAACGTTTTCTTTCGAGAAGGCTTTCAAACGTACTATCGCATTTCCGATGTATAACGTAATTAACTCGCTCCTTCATTAATAGTTACAGGTATTCTATGAGGGTTGCGCGGGTTGTCAGACACTTACACAAAACATGTTAAATAAACATGTTAGTATTAAAGTTGATAATAAGTTACTAAAATCTTCTTTGACAACAAAGTAAAACTAAACTGATGGTTAATTTTTGCTCTTCTTCTCAGCATTGTGCCCGGCGTGGTCAGGTGGTTAGGGCGCTCGACTCGCAATCTGCGGGTCGTGGGTTCGAATCCCCGTCCCAACAAACATCCTCGCCCTTTCAGCCGTGAGGGCGTTATAAGTGACGGTCAATCTCACTATTCGTTGGTAAAAGAGTAGCCCAATAGTTGGCGGTGGATGGTGATGACTAGCTACCTTCCCTCTAGTCTTACACTGCTAAATTAGGGACGGCTAGCGCAGATAGCCCTCGTGTGGCTTTGCGCGAAATTCAAAACAAACTTCTCAGCATTTATCCTAATTACTTTTATCTGTTTTTTTTTTTTGTCCTTGCCCTCCACTCTTTCCTGTTCTATGCCAGAGCTATGTTCATACCGCATTTTCTCATGTCCTCTCTCAATGTATTCATCCGCCCTTTCCATTGTACTTTTCCCTTCTACTGTCATATTTATAACTCTCATACCAAGAGAAGAGAATTTTTTTCCCACATGACTGAGGCAAGTATTTCTCATCTTCTCCATACCTGATACTACTTTTATCATCTCTCTAATAGTTTCGTTCCTGATGCAGTCTTTCTTTGACACCCTGGTCATCCACACTCCAACTTCGCTACGTTCATCATCTGCTCCTCTTTCTTTTTCAAAATGCAGCATTAATGTTTTTTTTTGTTGTTGTTATACTAAATCCATACTACAAATTAAGTTATATAAATGTTTTATATTAGATATAACGCAAGCTTTAAGTAAAATAACTAAAAACTTCTCATATGATCCAAGAGTTCGTTAGAGGGTCAACCATTAAGCCATGCTCGGTCAATATTTTTTAGGAAGAATAACCGCGAGTATGCGGGCACTGGTCACCTACTTAGTTTTGAGTTTCGTCACAGTTTGTTTGTTGTAAAGCACAAAATTACACAATGGGCTGTTTGTGCTCTTCTCACCGCAGGCATCGAAATCTAAGTTTTGGCTTTACGAGCCCAGTCATTTACCGCTAAGCCACCGGTGGTGCGTTTGGTCAATATTGCTCTTTGTTCAATGGGTTTCAAATGACTCTGACAGGTCAGTATTTCATGGTTATGTTGCCGGGTAAAATGAATTAAAAAAAAATCCTCACAACAAATATCTGATTTAAACAAAAGGTGGCGGAATGGTTGATATTTCTTATAAATTTGTCAGAATTATGTTTGTAGAATGGTTGATTTTTCTCATTATTCTGTTAGAATTATGTTTGTAGAATGGTTGATTTTTCTTATAAGTCTGTCAGAATTATGTTTGTAGAATGGTTGATGTTTCTCATAATTCTGTTAGAATTATGTTTGTAGAATGGTTGATTTTTCTCATTATTCTGTTAGAATTATGTTTGTAGAATGGTTGATTTTCTTATAAGTCTGTCAGAATTATGTTTGTAGAATGGTTGATTTTTCTTATAAGTCTGTCAGAATTACGTTTGTAGAATGGTTGATTTTTCTTATAAGTATGTCAGAATTACGTTTGTAGAATGGTTGATTTTTCTTATAAGTATGTCAGAATTATGTTTGTAGAAGGTTGATTTTTCTTATAAGTCTGTCAGAATTATGTTTGTAGAATGGTTGATTTTTCTTATAAATCTATCACAATTATGTTTGTAGAATGGTTGATTTTTCTTATAAGTCTGTCAGAATTATGTTTGTGGAATGGTTGATTTTTCTTATAAGTATGTCAGAATTATGTTTGTAGAAATAGTTCTGGTAAATGAAATATGTGCGAAAATACAACCAACTTAAACAGTGGAACTTTTTTTTGTAGTTAAGTACAAAGCTATTCAATGGGCTATCTGTGCCGTGCCCACTACGGGTATCGAAACCCGTTTTTTAGCGTTATAATTTTCTAGACTTCCCGCTTAGCCACTGGAGGGCTAACACGGGAGCTATTAACGAATTTGCGCGAGCCGAAACAAACGTAATCACTGTGGCTGATACTGAAGCAGAAGTGTTTTGATGTTAAAAAGACGATGAATATTTCAACAAAAACATATTTTTCAAACTTGGTTTAAATCAATCTAGCCAAAGGTTTAGACAAAATATGTATTTAAAAATAAAATAAATATATTTATTCCTAAAGCTTGTTTTTTTGTTTTTTTCTTAGTTACTGTTGTTGTTTATTTTTAGGCGCAAAGCTACACAATGGGCTATTTGCCAATCCCAGATTTTACCATTGCAAGTTTGTAAAGTTACCGCTGACCTGGCAGGGGACCTTTTTTGCAAGTTAAGCACAATGCTGCTCAATAGGTTATTTACGCAGTGCGCACCGTAAAGATCGAACCCTGAAATGTAGCATTATAAGCCCTCAAGCTCACCCTAAGTCACTAGTGAGAGGAGGGGGCTATGTAACATGAAACAGCCGTATGAATAGTGGGGATCAAAAATAAAATATATTGTTTAAAATAAGTAATATCAATAGTTTTAAGTCACCAAATAAGTTGTAATAATGTTATAGATATAAGATAGCCAGCTTCCAACACATCTATACATCTGATGACCCTCTTGGAAGTCATAGTTAAATCAGAAAACCCTCTTGGAAGTCATAGTTAAAGAAATCAGATACCCTCTTGGAAGTCATAGTTAAAGAAATCAGATACCCTCTTGGAAGTCATAGTTAAATCAGATAACCCTCTTGGAAGTCATAGTTAAAGAAATCAGATACCCTCTTGGAAGTCATAGTTAAATCAGATAACCCTCTTGGAAGTCATCTATATAATAAAACCCACTTAAACCTCTACTAAATAAATCCGATAAAGCACTTAGAAGATTTTAATTTCACAGAATCAATTAAAAATCAGTTAAAGTGGTTGCAGACAGTATAACAAACCGATCTTAGAGTGAGATAAAGAACCCAATCATAGTAGAGTTATGGTAATGTCATTTCCTTGGGATTATGTTTTAAAACATTTTTTGCACAGTTCTTTAATTTCTAGTGTTACTAACAACACCTATACAGCGTAAGGTCGTTGCTAGCTGGGGCAACTTGGTCAATATTCAACGCTTTTAATTTCAGTAATAATGATAATAGCACACAAAAAAACAACAACTTAGGATATACATATTTGTGGGCTAACTAGGTGGAGCCAACACAAAAGGGTCAATGTTGAGAACATGTCGCGTGACCTAGGTCACGCTCCCAAATAAAAGCAGCAGTCACTAACTGTACACGTTATCATTAGTTCAACTACGAGGCCCGCGTGCTACGATCACGTGCCATTAGTTCGTGTCTACGTCACGCGCTCTCCATATGATGATCCACGTGTAACTTACATATTTATTTTGTTTGCTTTAACGGTTTTTGTCAAGATTATGATATTCACTGGTGCGTTAACAGCACGAGACCAGTGCTATGAGTCAAGCACAAAACAGCCTGGGTGCGTCCTGCGGTCGACCACTCTTTCTTTAACAAAGGTGCTAACCGACCTTTGTTTAGAGGTCATTAGTTTGATGAAGTAAAATACACTCAAAAAAGGTTCGTGTTTAACGTTTTCAATGGGCAAACATACTATCAAAACTTTTACGATGAAAACTGACCTCGGACACGTGACTTATACGTCCAGGTATTCACAGCGTTGACAACACTCGAACATTTCAAATTACATTAAACGAAATATGATGGGTTAAATAATGAAATCAAATAATCTGCATCCAAACACATCTTCATGACTTTCTATAGACAAAGAGGTTAGGCTCATACACCATTGTTACTGCCTAAATATTGGTTGAAATGATTTAAATAATGAACTCAAATTATCTGCATCCAAACACATTTTCATGACTTTCAGTAGACAAAGAGGTCAGGCTCATACACCATTGTTACTGCCTAAATATTGGTTGAAATGATTTAAATAATGAACTCAAATTATCTGCATCCAAACACATTTTCATGACTTTCAGTAGACAAAGAGGTTAGGCTCATACACCATTGTTACCTTACTAAATATTGGTTGAAATGATTTAAATAATGAACTCAAATAATCTGCATCCAAACATATCTTCATGACTTTCTATAGACAAAGAGGTTAGGCTCATACACCATTGTTACCTTACTAAATATTGTTTGAAATGATTATGTAGGACACATCAGGTTTTAATGTTTGTATGGAGTTATCAGCAGCAACGAATGAACCCCATGCTATAAACTCAGCCATTATACAAAAACACACAGTTTTGTATTTGTTTATATACGTATGTAACTACATTGGCTATTCGAACTTCGATACGCTTTATATTGTGATGGTGTTTGTTTCTACGATACAGAGGAAAACTCCAGGGAAAAACAATTTATCAATATATATATATGTTACGGATTTATTTTCTCTTTCATGGAAGGTAAAATTGAAAAGAGAACCTGTGACGTAGAGGCCTAATGCATTCCTTGATTGACCGTATCCTCTACTGTGGACTGCAGTTTCACCTATTCAAGGCTCATCAGCACAGTTGGGGTCAGCAAACCAAAGAAATACAGTTAGGCCTTTTTATAACGGTGATGTGTATATAACACCTATGGAGTTTTGAGTCCTTTTAAATCACCATACAGTAACCTAAATTAATTTAGGTGTGTGAATAATGTTATGACATTGCGCTTATCTGCGAACCAACTGTTTGATGATTATATGTGTATATTTTACAGATTTATTTTCTTGTTCACTATTTATGAACAGTTTTGTGTAGGTAGGTTTACTTCCTAAAACTGCGACGACAAAAGGAATTTGCTCTCTGTGATGGTGTCCTATAGATTAGTTTCCACTGGTTTAGTATGAAGAATAACTCACCGCACATTAACTCGTCAGTATATGTATAAAAAAAAGTCCGATAAACTACTTAGAAAATCTTAATTTTGCAGAATCAGTTAAAAATCAGTTAACTGGTTCAGTATGTAAGTATTGAATAATAACTCACCTCACATTGGCTCGTCAGTATATATATCAAAAAGTCGGATAAAGCACTTAGAAGATCTTAATTTTGCAAAACCAGTTAAAGTAGTTATAAGCAGATTAACAAACCGAACTTAGGGTGAGAGAATAACTAATGGAAACATAACTCTTTAGTCATTAAGTTTAGTTTGGAAATTCACCTGGCATTAATAATAACTAGTAACAAGAAACATTAATTACTTATTAATAAGAAAACACTAACTACTTAGTAACAAGAAACAACTCATAGACAATAATTAATGTAAAAAAATCACTCTCTGATCATCAACTAATAAAACAGCAGTTCAATTTTCATTAATTCAAAGGACACTAGTTTAAAAGGAAAAACCCACTAGTCAAAATTACACACATTAACTCTTTGAATATTGCCTTATTCCTATTCTCAGGTAACTGTTGTATTTTCCTAATTTACTATATGGTAACATATTGCCTTATTCCTATTCTCAGGTAACTGTTGTATTTTCCTAATTTACTATATGGTAACATATTGCCTTATTCCTATTCTCTAGTAAGTGTTGTATTTTCATGACTAACTGGATAGTAAGTTATTGTATTTTCCTAATTTACTATATGGTAACACAACACTTACTAGAGAACGGGAATGGGGCAATGTGTTACCATATAGCAAATCATGAAAATACAACACTTACTAGAGAACGGGAATGGGGCAATGTGTTACCATATAGCAAATCATGAAAATACAACACTTACTAGAGAACGGGAATGGGGCAATGTGTTACCATATAGACATATAAGTTGCCATATATTCTTCACGAGAAAATAAATTACTAGAGAATAGTTCATAGAGCACCAGGCAATAACTGACACGATGTGATAGATTTACCGTTCAATAAAATAGATTTATAATTATTAAGATATTTCAAGCAGGGCGCCTTTTCTCAACAACAGTTTTTGTGTATTTACTCTTCTGACCCCAGTTCACTGTTGTTCACACTGGATATTAAGTCTTCTGACACCAGTTCACTGTTGTTCACACTGGATATTAACTATTCTGACACCAGTTCACTGTTGTTCACACTGGATATTAACTCTTCTGACACCAGTTCACTGTTGTTCACACTGGATATTAACTATTCTGACACCAGTTCCACTGTTGGTTACATTGGATATTAACTCATCTGACAACGGTTCACTGTTTCTTATTTCGAATATTAACTCATCTGACAACGGTTCACTGTTTCTTATTTCGAATATTAACTCATCTGATAACGGTTCACTGTTTCTTATTTCGAATATTAACTCTTTTGACACCAGTTCACTGTTGTTTACACTGGTGGTGGTGTATTGCCTGGTACATTGTTAGCTAGTGAAGTATTGTCTGGTGAGTTTAGTACTGATTTGATTACTGTTCTGTGATTTGTTGTTTGGTTAATTATTTTTTCGAGAACTATTTAATAATTGACTTATTAGAGCATCTTTTCAAGCACTTTTCATTCTTCAGGTGCATAAAACTTATAATAAAATTTAATATAAACTCAAGTGAAGTTTTGTTTTGTTTAGTAAATATAAGGTGTGAGCTCCAGTGAGCTGTTACCTGTTAATATCCAGCATAAACTCAAGTGAAAAATTGTTTGTTTAGTAAATATACAGTGTGAACTTCAGTCAATTGTTGCCTGCTAATATCCAGTATAAATTCAAGCAAACAATTATTTGTTTTGTAAATGGAACTGGTGTCAGAATAGTTAATATCCAGTGTGAACAACAGTGAACTGGTGTCAGAATAGTTAATATCCAGTGTGAACAACAGTGAACTGGTGTCAGAATAGTTAATATCCAGTGTGAACAACAGTGAACTGGTGTCAGAAGAGTTAATATCCAGTGTGAACAACAGTGAACTGGTGTCAGAAGAGTTAATATGGGTTATAACTCATCAAATTAACTCACCAGACAATACTTCACTGGCTAACAATGTACCAGGCAATACACCACTAGGTTATAACTCATCAAATTAACTCACCAGACAATACTTCACTGGCTAACAATGTATCAGGCAATACGCCACCAGATTATAACTCATCAAAACAACTCACCAGACGATACTTCACTAGCTAAAAATGTACCAGGCAATACACCACCAGGTTATAACTCATCAAATTAACTCACCAGACGATACTTCACTGGCTAACAATGTACCAGGCAATACACCACCAGATTATAACTCATCAAAGAATGTCTCATTGCATAACAACTCTCCAGACAATACTTCACTAGCTAACAATGTACCAGGCAATACACCACTCTCCAATGAATGTCTCATTGCATAACAACTACCTCTGACAGCATCTAAGATCTAAATAAGAGTTAGTATTTAACATGCTAGTCTTTACCACTACCTAAGTTCTAAGTAATGCCAGTACTTAACATGCTAACGTCTGACAGCATCTAAGATCTAAATAAGAGTCAATATTTAACATGCTAGTCTTTACCACTACATAAGTTCTAAGTAATGCCAGTACTTAAAATGCTTACCTTTGCCAGTATCTAACATCTAATTAGGTATCACGTTATTTTACGCTAGTCTTTTGACTAAATCTACGTGATAAGTACCTTTGCTTAACGTAATACTCTACAGGATTGCCTAAGATCTTAGTTACTAGTGGTACTTAAAATACGAACATCAATCCCTAACATGATCTAAGTTCAAAAAAAGCATTGGTACCAGTAGTAGTATTGGACTTTTACGTAAGTACCAGTCATTGGAATTTATTCTGTCTAGTACATAGTACACAGTAACTTATGCAAGAGTATATACAACATCACAGAGTGGGGAATTTACCACCGGACAATACGTAGTCTGGACTCTGAACAAGATTAAACATTGAACTGTTATCTAGCAAACTACTCAGTGGTGTAGCATGTTAAGTACTGGCATTACTTAGAACTTAGGTAGTGGTAAAGACTAGCATGTTAAATACTAACTCTTATTTAGATCTTAGATGCTGTCAGAGGTTAGCATGTTAAATACCAGTAGTTAACTTAATCTTAGTTGTTAGCAGAGGTTAGCATGTTAAATACTGACTCTTATTTAAATCTTAAATGCTGTTAGAAGCTAGCATGTTAAATACAAGAAGTTAAGTTAACCCTAGATGCCAGTAGAGGTTAGCATGTTAAATACCAGTATCACTTAGAACTTAGTGGTAGAAATTTGCATGTTAACTTGGATAATGGCAGAGGTTAACAGGTTAAGTACCGGTGTTATTTAGTTTTTAAATACTGGAGAGGATAGCATGTTAATTACTAGTACTGGTACAGATTAACATGTCAAATATCGATATGTAACTAGAGCTTAGATACCAGTGCGTATGACTTCTTAGAACGAAGCGTGTCATACTTTTTGGTAAACTGAAAATGAAACAAACTATCATTAGGTAGGATAAAGTCTGGTGAAATAGTGTTCATACACGTGAATGTATGGATTAACCTACCACTATATATATATATACAGCGGTAGATCTATGTTTAAGCTAGTTTTAAGACAAGGAGTTTTAATGTGAATTAATGTGACCTATACATAAAATATAGCATAAAATAATATTATAATGAACAAAGACTTTAATATCGTACAAAAATCTGATTATTCTAAGAACTTATAACTGTTGATTTGTATATTTTTTTAATCGGTGAATTGACTGCAGTAAATAGATACGAGAGGGAACAAAAAGAATAACTGCAATCAAAAAAATATTTTTATTTTTCCATCATCTAATTCGGTTGTGTTTCATTTTCATAAAGCAATCTGGTCAGATTTATTGGTGGTCAATAATTTTAATTGTGGCCCTGTTGCTTAGCCCCGTTTTGTTCGGCTTTCGCAGCTAAGTGAACAACATTGCCGTGAAACTGCCCTCTCGGGGCAAGAGTTTTGATCACTCGGCAGTAACCACCTGTTCCTTTGTTAACTGCAAGTGACTCCCTGGATCCTTCGGGACACAGCTGTAATAAATCTAGACTTATTTCCCCACTAATAAGCTTAAACAAATGTTTTATCTTATGCTCTAAGTATTTGAATTGCTGGCAAATTCTTAGTTTCATCACACTTGGTAATAAAGCCTTTGAAAGGTATGTAATCCATGACTTATAGATATTTGACTCTACAGAATAGATAAAGAATAGCTTTAGATAATTTTAAATACTATAAGTTGTTAGAGTTTTCAATGTGGTAACTTAGAAGACTATTGAAGACGGTATATCGGTCTTAAACGAAATCTAGCAGCGGTATAAGTACAATAGAGTTTCTTCGTTTGTTTGAAGTTAAGTACAGAGCTACACATTTTTTTATAGCCTACAGTCTGAAACTTTTAAGTCCATATACAAGTGGTATCACAATTGATAATTAAGTCCATATACAAGTGGTATCACAATTGATAATTAAGTCCATATACAAGTGGTATTACAATTGATAATTAAGTCCATATACAAGTTGTATTACAATTGATAATTAAGTCCATATACAAGTGGTATCACAATTGATAATTAAGTCCATATATAAGTTGTATTACAATTGATAATTAAGTCCATATACAAGTTGTATTACAATTGGTAATTAAGTCCATATACAAGTTGTATTACAATTGATAATTAAGTCCATATACAAGTTGTATTACAATTGGTAATTAAGTCCATATACAAGTTGTATTACAATTGATAATTAAGTCCATCTACAAGTTGTATTACAATTGATAATTAAGTCCATATACAAGTTTTATTACAACTGATGATTAAGTCCATATACAAGTTGTATTACAATTGATAATTACGTCCACATACAAGTGGTATCACAATTGATAATTAAGTCCATATACAAGTTGTATTACAATTGATAATTAAGTCCATATACAAGTTGTATTACAATTGATAATTAAGTCCATATACAAGTACTGTCAGTTGTCTGTCCATGTGATTACTTCTTTATAATTATAATAGTACTGTCAATTGTCTGTTCATGTGATTACTTCTATATAAATATAATAGTACTGTCAGTTGTCTGTCCATGTGATTACTTCTATATAATTATAATAGTACTGTCTGTTGTCTGTTCATGTGACTACTTAGCAGGGCTTGGATGGATCTTCACCAAATTTGGCACGAAGGTTTGTTGGGTCCACGTGGAGATACTTACAAAGATGCGGTTTCACATTTTGTGTTTTGCAGTTTTTATGGGCGTTTTTGTGGTTTTTTACAATTACATATAAGGGAAGCAATTTTTAATATCCTAAGATATCCTTTCATTAATCAAAGATTTACATAATTTCCGTCTGGGGGACGGTTTACTCCAGCTACTAATAAATAAATTACAGTCTAACAAGCACTAGCAAATGAATAGGACTAGCATACTAATAAGTATACATTAGGTGTTTGATTTATTTGGAATGTTTTCTCGAGCGCTTTTAATCCTTAATGCAATATATTTATTACATTTACAGTCGTTTGCACTAATATGTTGTTTGACACAAACAAACCTAAGTTCATATTTAAAGTAAGTAACAACATATAACATCTATTATATTTATTGTATAGATTATCCAAATTATTTTTTATGTGCTCCACCCTGTCGTATGAAAATTCTATAACTGAGCCCATGACATCAGCAGCTGTTGCGGAAACTAGTTGACTCGTGATTCTATTGATTTTTTAAAAAAAAGACCCAAAACTCGAGCACTTTCGAATAGTTGATTATTATTCGAAAGCGCTCGAGTTTTTTTTTTTAATTTCATTGCACCTCTTGTGTAGGATCCTGTGTGCTAACCCTCGTATTTTTATTAATAACTACTTTATTATTCTTGTGCCCCACCCACACCCCCAGTGGCACAGCGTCATGTAGGATCCTGTATGCCAACCCTCGTATTTTTATTAATGACTACTTTACTATTATTGTGCCCCCCCAGTAGCACGGTGGCATGTCTGCGGGCTTACAACACTAGAATCTGCGTTTCGATACCCATGGTGAGCAGAGCACAGATAGCCCATTGTGTAGCTTTGTGCTTAATGTCAAACAAATCAAACAGTTATTTTTGAAAAAAGTCGTTTGATTTTCTTTTTGAAGCAAATAGCATGATGTGTCATAAAATCAAATAAAGGTTTATATCCGATTGGTTTTCAAAAAAAAAAAATCTAGCAAAGCGCCATTTTAAATCCAAATTTAGTGTTACCATAACATTAAGTTCTGTCTTTGTACTTCTATAGAAATATACCGAATTCACCGCTATTGAGTTAGGTTTGTAAAACATTTAACTTTCTCGAATAGAAGCGTCTTAAGTTTACTTTTGTGTAACAGAAATCAGAAATCGAATCACTATTAGCGAACATGCTTGCTCATTCAACCATGAGAGCGTTATAATGTGACGGTCAATCCCACTATTCGTTGGTGAATGAGTAGCACAAGAGTTGGCGGTGGACGGTGTTGAATAGTTGCCTTCCCTCTGGTATATCTCTTCTACATTAGGGACGGCTAGGACAGATAGCTCTCGAGTAGCTTTGCGCAAAATCCAAACCAAAATAATTTTTCCAGATCCTTTTTCACCCGAAAAAAAAAAACCGTGTTTGTTGCATTTATTCGTATAGAATTTTGAATTCTTCGGTAATACGTATTCATAGCACGAGTTCTATAATTAAAACAATTTTCCCAGATTCCTTGCTATCTGGAAGAGGCAACTTAATGTAATATTTTGGCAGACAAACCAGTTATGAAAAAAAGAATAACAGTGGATTGCATCCAATTTAAAGGACATCGTTTATTTATTTTTTATCATTGACTTACACGTGTAATTAACTTTATACTTCCCACCCTTCTAAACTTCTAAGTTCTAATCACAGAAGATTATCGAAGCCTCTCTCTTTTTCTGAAGGATGACGTCACTTTACAACATCCTAAATTATCAGCATTGGCAACAAGTGAACCTCGGACGCCGAGCGCCACAAGGCTTTAGCTGTTACACTTTATTGTTGTAATTTCTTTGAAGCACCCCGTGACCAGGGTATAGCCATCAAGTCTGGCTGTTGAGTTAATTAAATTGATGACTGCGCATGCTCGGATGAGATGTTGAAGTGATGGATTATCAGTCTCCATGACGATACCACAAGCCACAAAACCATTGTTGTCCACAAGAAAAGAAGACGAGAATGAAGATTCTCTATTTAGATACCTTAATCATCTTTCTTCACTATGTTCTTCACTTTATCTGGTGAATCAGGTTTTTACGCCAGATATTTAGATTTTCCAGATTCGTAAGTGACAAGCACTAAAAAGCATTACTAAAACACGTTGAAAAATGACGTCAGTTACAGCTATGACTTACGAATTCAAAACACAAGAATAAATACACTTTGTAAAACATGAGAGTGAACTAATACTAAACTCTGAGAAAAAAAAACACAGAACCCCCCCTAGGTAATAATTCTATTACGTTAGTTATACTGGTTTTTCGGTTTATGGATTTTATATTTTTTTATTATTATTTGCAGTAAGCGAGAAAATGTAAGTTTACTTTTTCTATTTCCCGTTCGAAATGTGCACTCTGCCCAGTTGATTTACTGTACATTTTACAGTGCATCAACATAGTATTTTGTGTAGCCTGAATTCGCGATCGCAAGCTTTCCTATTGGCTGGCGATGGGTAACCAAAAGTTATAATGTGTAAACGTTGCACCCCAGTAAACTGTGATCTCCTCCAGGAATCGATCATTGCAAGCTGTAGCAGTTGTGCTATTTTTCTTACTAAGTAAACTTAGCATGTATGTTTGTTTGTTTTTTTTTGTTAAGCACAAAGCCATGCAATGGGCGAAATGACCTCCAAGGAAAGGGCCTTGGAGGAATCAAGTTTTGATAACTCTGCCCACCGCGGGTATCGAAACCCGAATTTAATGTATGATGATAAAATCTAAACTTCTTAGAAACCTACCTACACTTTTTTTTGTTGCCCATAAACGGACTTAAATGCGTTTAATATCTCGTTAAGTAGTGAAAAAAAACAGGGCAATGTTTGCAGCATATGTCGGATCGATTCTATAGTTATTATTTGCTTTGGTAATAATAGAAAAATTATTTAATTCAATTAATAATAGTTGATCAGTATTCAGATAATTAGTTGACCGTTCATTGATAACACTATGTCACAATAACTTACCAGTAACTCCTTATCTTTCCCTCCAGTGGCACAGCGGAATGTCTGCGGACTTACAACGCTAGAACCGGGTTTCGATACCCGTGGTGGGCAGAGCACAGAAAGCCCATTGTGTAGCTTTGTGCTTAGCTTCAAACAAACTATTTTTCTTTGAACTCAGTGACCAAAATTATATTTAAGTTCTAGAAGGTGAACTCTTGACATTCGTAAAATCAAATTAAACACCTTAAACATTAAAGCGATGCCAAATTATAGTTTTTTTATGCTTATATTTTTGACTAAGGACCCAAATTGTTTTTGATAATGCTCAGTATACAATGTGTAAGTGAGATAATATAATAATGCTAAATAATAAATATAGTTGTGCTTTCATTCGTGGGATTTTAAACTAACTGTTTATCTATTAGTTATTTTGTCTGTCTGTTCCATTTTCTCTCTATCTATTTATCGGTTCGTCTGTCTCTCTTTATATGTCTATCTATCAGTTCGCCTTTATCTATTTTTCTCTCTCTCTCTAGCCGTTCGTCTGTTTGTCTCTCTCTCTCTCTTTCTATCTCTCCATCTACCATTTCACCTGTCTGTCTATTTGTCTATCTTTATATTACAACACCCTGAAAAAGCAGTAAGGTAAACGTTTCTAATGTCTGTAATATATTTACGTATCTGACGTTAAGTAGGGAGATAAAAGAAGCATTAAACCTTCAGCGTTTCAGATATATATATATTATCACGACAAATAAGAATGCGTATTTTTATTACTTGAGTTTAGAATTCAAGAAGCTTGAGTTTTTTAACAACATGTAATAGTTAGCTTTGTCGAAAACTGTCCCTTGAACAAAGCTAAAGCCTAATTCTTTTATATTATACAGAACCAGATGTGTTAAAAGCACCAGGTTTCAAGCCGAAACATTAGCCAATAAAGAAGCTCGATATCAATGAATATTTCATTGCCTAGCTAAACGACTCTATAGTTTCTCTTTGTCTGGTACGAAGCTATATTCCTGTCATTAGTTACTTTAACTTTCCCGAAGCTGTCAAGTTAGTCTCGAATAATTATATATACTCTACTTTTCTACGGTTCTAGCCTCACGTAACGGCGCTCCGCCCTTGAGTCCCGTTGCTTCGCGTGCTGCCCTTTTTTGTTGTATCTCCGTTCGTATCCATGCTCGTGTTATTTCGCTGCGAGTGATCCGCACGCGGCATCCAACTCGTGTGCGCATTATGCGTGGAAGTCGCGCCCGCTGCCTAAATGCACGCGCCAACACCCATGAAAATCACTCACTGTCTCGCCGGCCATCTGTCACATCTTTAGGTGGTGAGTCGGGCTGTTACCAACATGGATGAATAATAAATAGAAAAATTAAATTTCACGGAAAACGGTTTTCTATATTTACTGCTTACTTAAGTTATTTATCAGGTTATTCTTCTTATATAGGCTTAAGTGATAAAACTTTTAAACTGTAACCAGTAAAAAAAAAGCACGCATTTATCAAGAACGAGTAAGTTTTCGTGCGTTATAAAACGTGTAAAATATCATCGCCGTTTCCTTTGATAGCGCGGTTTGACGAACATCTACATTATCATAGCCTACAAACACTGTAATTTTATTAAATATTCACTGAGATTTCTCCATCACTTGTTTCTGAATGCTCTTTCTGTTCTTTTCTTGTTTGTTTGTTTATTACATAAATTAGATGTAAATAATCCTACATGTGTGAATTGTAGTGATTCAACCCATTTCTTTAAACGAAACCAAATGTACAAACTTGGTATGTGAAAATGTTCGTTTATTTTTATTTAACTCAGAATGTAAAGTTTGAAGTATGAGAGATAACTGGAATTCTTCTAACAAAAAACTAAATTGCATACGAAATATTTTAATCATCCACATTTTATATTGTTACCTAGAGCCCCCCACCCCCACCCCCTCTTCTCGCACTAATAATTTAAATGGGGATGGCTAAAAATTAATAACAAATATTAACATTTGGATCAACGTAATTCGTTCGAACAGTTTTTTTTTATTTTCTGATATTTGGATAACGTTACTTTAGGGCTATCAAGGCAGCTATTCAACAATATCTATCGCCAACTCTTAAGCTAATCTGGTCTAACCGAATAGTGGAGTTTGACTGTCATCTTAGTTTTCTCTCAACCCTAAAGTGTGGAAACTTGCTTTAGTGTGTCTCATTTCTACGTGTGCTACCGTTATCTCGACTAATGTTTCAAGAACAAAATTGTAAAATAATTCGTTCAAAAAAAAATCATACATTAATGTGAAAATATACAAAATAACAACGACCAAAAGCCAGTATAATTTGTTTCGTCTGTATCAACGTTTTAAATAGATTTGGATGTATACATTTACGTTGTCTGTTTCAGTATCCCGTTATTGCCACACACAAAAAAAAAAAAATTCATAGTGAGTTGCTTTAGTGTAACAATACCTGATGGTGCAGAGAAACTGTCAAAACCTGAAGGTGGCCTTTAAGCTAGGATTCTAATGTTGTATAATGAGACTTTAGAGTAACCGACAAACACAAGTAGAGGCATTGTAAACCATTAAATTATCTTCTTTAAACAGCAACCAATAATCGTATGTAAAGCAACTGGTTCTCTCTCTCTGTTCACAGTGTAATGTAAATGCATTCTACATATATCGTGGCAAGATGATGAATAGATATCTGTTTCATTTTCTGTAAAAAGTCGTCGTATGTTTGTTAACGTATTGCTCGTGTGTGCGGCTTATAACTTTATTCTAACGCCACAGAAGTCAACAAACCAGCAGCATTTTTTTCCTTTTTCTCTACAGGGAAGTTGCCATGCGTTACTGATGAAATAGACAAACATCAATCACTTGAACGCCGGGTGGTTTCCTCTACTGAACCGCGTGAGGTAACGTTACAAGAGAACACACACACACACACACAACACAACACATTATTTTGTGTGCTGTATATATATATATTCACCTAATGCACTGCTCAATCCATCTCTGGTTTTGCGTTGAACAGCCGCACCGTTGTGTTTTAATATCGGTAATGGTTCCATTGATCTGGGCAGACAGGTGGTTTGATCTCTAGGCAGGTGAAACTCCACCTCTCGCACACCTACGAATGTGAGGCATGTTTGTAGTCATGTGGCGTGCAAGCGAAGGGCAGTCACAGCCTCTTCTTCTTGTTTTTTCTGTCGTAGTTTACACACTGATAGATTCGTAGAAACCACGGCAAAGCCATTCTAGATTATCGTGAGTGCGAACTGGATGGGATACCGTCGACGGCCAGATTTCGGGAATATTGCCGTCTCCAGTTAAGTAATCTACTTTGATGTATGAAAGTCCCCGGAACAAAGACTTCTCCCCCCCCCCCTTCCCCCCATCTCACTTCCTTTTCAGTTACCGTGCAACCGCCAAAGTAATTAGTCTGCAGGTAAAAAGTTCCTCCCTCTTCAGTAAACTTCGGTAGAGCGCATGTTATGAAACCGTTATCGTACACGTGCGGTCCTCCACTGTGGTTGCTACATAATAATAAGAACGGAAATAGCCGATAAACTAGAAACATTTAAAACTATTATTATAGTGATATTTAATATAACTAAGCACAATTATAGTAAGCACATTTCCGCTGCGTGTCACCGTGTATTTTCTTAAACAGCACGACAACTAAATCAGATTCTGTTTTTAACAAATACACAAGTGAATCTATTTTAAAGTATAATAATCTCAACATTTTTATACCTCCAGATTCGCTGATGAAGAGATCTATCAATGAACTATGCGCTTTTGCTGGCGACATCTATTTAAATTTTAATAAGATATTATTTAAAAAACAATTGTCAACCAAGTAACTTTTAGGTCAAGTTTCCTCTTTACCTCATTACATCAGTATCATATGTTTGTAATATTGATCATTCTTGACATAACTAATAGTTTAAAAGATGTTTGTGATGATAGTAAGGTAAGTTTGCTAGAAAAAACAGACAGAAGCATCTGAATATAGAAAATCCATTACAAATGAAAGTTAGAATGACGCTTTTCGAAATGCATTTGTTTTAACCAACGTTTGCTGATATTATCGGATGTTGAAAAGCACTGGTGAGAAATGATGATTCCAGAAACCAAGATACTATACCTTACAAACAGGATTAATCGCACTTTATCAGAACTATTTGAATATATATGTGAGTTGTAGCACTACATGTGACATGTTTAACATCTATATAATTACTCTAAAGTGATCCCAATCATTCAGCTGTGTATTTTGCCACAGATAGCCGAAGGAACATGTCACAACTTTTTTCAATGAAGAATATTTGCATAACGACCCTGTTAAATGATTGTTAAAGCCAAATAACATAATGTTTCGAAGAATGATCTTTCAGTGTTTTCTGTGGAAGCGGGAATACAACAACGAACTTCGAAACAATACCACAATCCAATTATGGCCAACACCCTATCTAAAAAGTGAAGGCCATGGCTACGAAAGAGAACCCTTCGACCCCCACAAAAAAAACATTGCAATTAAACAAGTGTATTGCCTATGCCGTTAAAAAAAGGCAATAAACAATGGTTTGAGGTAAATAAGACAAAATTTCATAAGTTACGGAACAAAAATTAATAGCAGTTTTCATGAGAAAGGTAGCCAAATCATACCTATCCCGTCCGACTACATACCCGTACAGACCCCACATGCAACTCTGAATGGATTTTCATACCTTTGGTCTGTTTAAACTTGGTCTTGGAAGCAAATGTTCATGTACAATGGAAAGTCTGTGGAAAGTTTATACAAATGTGCGATATAAGACTGACATCATGATCTTCACAGAAGCTTGCTGCAATGTAAATTGTGTGTCGGACCATAGCTATAAGAATGAGCACAATAAAGGTTGTAGTTCCAAGGACAGCATGAGATATCTAAGTGATATTAGCCCCCAGTATAAAGTTATTTTAGTTACCAGAAAATCCTAAGAACGAAGACATGGGAACCGTCCGATTGTAGGATAGAACAAAAACACACTAGAATAACACACACACAAAGATAAATCCGTTGTCATACAAACAGAATTTTGAAAAGCACAAATATCATATGATCACATATTTTAAATATTAATCGCAACATCATTGGAATGTAGTTTCCCCGAAAGGGGGCCGTGGGCCATCTGTAGGAGTCTCCTGTTTTAACTACTCGCACCACTTTACAGTAGTGTGCTGTTTGTAAGTCACTGAGTAGACACTAAAATGACGTCATATAAATGACGCTTAACATGACGTCAGTAAAACGTGCGCATGCCGTGAATCACGAGAAGAATTATGCACTCTGTAAACTACAACACAGCATGACATATCAACTTCAAAAGCAAGAAATAAAAATATTTGTTACTCTTAATTTTGGTTGTGTTTACTCTTGAAACAGAACTCTTTCGGGGACCCTGCGGAAGTACATCTAGTTTTAACGAGTACAAATATTATATCAGCACATATCAAAGAATAATTCCTATACCATGGAAAGAGAGAGGTTCAGTTTTAACAAGTTTCTGGTCTTTCTTCAGGTTAACATGGTTGAGAGAAACATTCCCATGTATCTGAGCTGTTAAAAAAGATCGTATCCTGTGGCTACCTGTTATACAATTCAACAGGCTGTTTGAGCCGTCTGGACAATCTCAATAATGTTTTCAAAATGAAAGACGTCTGAGATGGTTGATTTGATAAAAACTAAACATTAGAGTAATCTTATTTTATTTTTCTTAAATATGTTCTGTCTGACGAATACAAGTGTATTTCATTTCCCTTAGTTTGTGTTTTTAGCGCAAAACTACACATTGAGCTATATGTGCTCTGTCCACAGGGAATCGTGCCCTGAATTCTGGCATTGTAAGTCCGATTTTCACTTAGAATAGAATATAAGTATATCTACTGTCTTTTTATCCTAGTTTATCGACATTTCAGTTGTTTAATGTTTAATTACGATTCCCTATTTTTTTTTATTACACCGTTTGTGTAATCTGTTCTGGTAACTTTTAAAGAGCAACGTGGAGGATAACAAAACCGAAGAACATCACAGTTGAACAGGCACAGCCATATATGAGGTATGTTGTCTTTATTTTACATTAAATCTGTAGCAAGACAGGCTTACTGGTTCACCAGTTCATGTTTATTTTACATTAAATCTGTAGCACGACTGGCTTACTGGTTCACCAGTTCTTGTTTATTTTACATTAAATCTGTAGCACGACTGGCTTACTGGTTCACCAGTTCTTGTTTATTTTACATTAAATCTGTAGCACGACTGGCTTACTGGTTCGCCAGTTCTTGTGAATGATAGTAAATTTCATTCGAATGAAATAATTAATGTTGTGTTATTAATTCTTACCTAAAATTTGATAATAATTACAATTCACTTACATGATCTGATTCGCACCCCATCAGTTTTATAAATGGAAATTTATTATATATATATATATATATATATA